>NC_031769.1:6185512-6251682 GCF_001522545.3 Parus major
ACAAATAACCCTAAAGCAGCCTATAAACCCTGGGCTGTACTATGTGAAATTAAAACAAAATACCTTAACACAAACCTCTTGACATGGGTACTCATTTTAGGCTCGGCACGGGCACAGCCCGTGGGGTTGATGGCAAGAGGGAGTTCCATTAAGGGGTTTCGGCCATAGCGGAAAGTGTAGTTCTCACAGGCCTCAACCCCTGGCAGCTGCAAAACAAAAAAAAAAAAGAGAAAAAGAAAAAAATTACAAATGATTATGTGTTTAATTATGTGTGTAACAAAATGGTTACTTTCTCACACTTCTTTCTGTTCCCCTTCTCGTGTGTCTATCCAGCAAGTGGGATGATCCAGCAAGAACTGGGGTGGTGAACTCACCGATTCTGCAATCCTGGCCACTGCAGAGACTGTCAAACCAAAGAGGTCTTCACCCTTCAGATAGCCGGGGAACAGCTGGAGCATTTCAGATTCTTTTCTAACAGAAGCAACGGGCTCCAGGATTTTATCCCACACACCTACACAACCATTGGGAGAGAATTACAGTGATCAAAAAAATAAAAACTGTTGCACTTGGTTTCAAAACAAATGCCTGAGGATATGGGAACCAGAACCCAGCACTGAGAAAGTTTTTGTCTTTGCCTATACAAACAGGCCAGGGTCTAAAATGTGAAGTGGAGACTGATTGGTTGCTAATTTTTGGGATTTAACAAATCCCGAACACACCGTTGATTCTCAGTTCTCAGAAATGGAGCTTTCAGTGTTCTCAGCATGGAAACTTTCAGTCCTTTGACAAGAACATGGACAGGCTTCTCTTGAGGAATCCTGCAAAAGTACGGTTTTCTGAAAATACAAAATATATTCTATTTCCACTGATTGTCTGCAGTCAGTTCTGTGTGGGTATCAGCACCCACAGCACCAAGGCCTTGAGACCCAGAGGCTTACAGGCCTCCAGCACATCCATGAGCCAATTTCCAAGACCTGTCCATATGTTTATGGACACCCTGACAGAGACATTACCCACCCTGAGAACAATGTGGTCTCTCAGCTGTTTTTAGAGCTCCCTAACTTGAGCCCAGCTGATCTGAAGATAACTGAGCAGTGGCTCTGTGTTTAAACAAAGTCACTTTTCATGAAATGAAAGCTGTGCTGACTTTCCTACTGCTTTAGTTAATTTTCAGCACTCAATCTTGGGTCTCCTCTGTAGACTTGGAACAATTCTTCTGATCTGTAGCTTATACAGTTTCTTCAGAGGTGTTCACATCTTCACAGCAAGGTATTAAAAATGGAAGCTCACTATAAACATTATGTTAGAACAGTGCCTGCAACAGTTGCTTCAAAAAGGTACCGTACCACAGGAATCCGCAGTACCCCAACAAACAACAAAGCCACAAAGTCACCCCAGGACACTCACGATATCTTAGTTCACAACATTTACCTTTAGGTGTTGTGTCAGTCAGAACCAGATCCTCATGGCCCTGCTCCACCACCTTGATGACGAAGAGCGGGAGCCCGTCCTTCTCCTCGATGGAGCAGAGGTAGCGGCATCGCCTGTTGGCGTACCTCATGCTCCAGTACAGCCGGCTGGCCTCGTACCCCACGGGGAAGAGGGCTTTGGAGGAGTGGAAGGCCTGCATCTGCTGTGGCAGCAGCTGGCCCACGGCGTGGAAGATGAGGCTTCCCACACGGAAGGTGTGGTCACGCTCCCCGCGCTGGACGATGCTGGCGATCTGCCGCACCTCGTCACGCTGCACGTACACCCTCCGGAACACCGCAAAGTAACTCAGCTCCTGCTCGTGAGTTCCCTTTGGTTTGTGCATGGGGCAAAGCATGGTCTTGTCTTTAAAAAACATGCATTGTGCTTTAATGGCACAGGTAAAGTGATAAATATTGGTGCACCTTAACCTGTGGCAACCGCTGGTGGCACCCATTTTGTGACAGAACATGCATTTCATCTGCAGGCCTCTCCGCAGTGCGAGTTCCACGTTTATTAAGGCACCAGCTTGTGTCTCATAGACTTCTGTAGACCAAAGAGCACAGTTCAAATGGACCCAAAGGTCTAAATCCAGGTTGAGAAGCCTTGCTGGTCCATCAGTTAATCCGTCACCTTCCTCATGACAGAAGCAACATTTCCTGTAGTCTTTAGGCACGGGGTCTGGTTTAAGGGTTGTGCCCAGTTTTTTAAGAAATTCGTCTATTTCTTCTTCACAAGGAGGTTTGAATGATCCTTTAGGAATCACAATCTGAATGCTCCACTTTTTCCATTTCATCCCCTTCCATTTCTTACTGGGAGGCCGGCAGTCCTCCAGACTGCTGTGTATTGCTTTTAACCTGGGTTTGAGTTTCACCGTTACCTTCAGCTCATCCGGTTTTGCCTCTACCTTGGCTGCTTCAAAGGCAGGGGGGAACATGATGGGGGGTGATGAGGGTGGAGAAACCTTTTCCTGCAGCTGAGGCAGACAGTGGACGTCCAAAGTAGAGATGTTGTTGCTGTATTGATGGAATGCTTTGGGCGGCCTCTCCTTCATCGGCGACTGTGGCAGGGTTGGGACCGATTCCTGATAACCAACAGAAAAACTCTTTAGGAGAAAGATCCCAAACTTGTTAATCATTAAATATAACCTGAAAACACGGGCACCTCAGTATGAGAGCGGCTTCTCCAAATGCCTAAAATCAAGATGCAGCAACAGAGAAAGATGGAAATTATCCTAACCCATGTTACCACACATTGGGCCAGGATATGGAGCAAGAAATTCTCCCAGCCCACCTAGAACATGGTGCCCCTTTAATATACGAGAGAAAGCACAATCTTTTGTCCAGGTTCTGAATGCAAAACTCCTCAATTGTGCTCAGTGAGCTGACTGCCAGCTTTAGTTCCTAAGGGTTCTTAGAAAGTTTTGTTACAACACAAAGTAACCTTAAAATATGTGTCAAAGAACTAAAGGGTAAGAATCCAGTATTTGGTAGAAATGGAAAATTCAGAACTAATGCTGTGTATTTTTTTCCTGGAAACAAGTGAGGAGGAATTCCTGCAGAGCTCTGGATTAGATACAACTTGAGGACTTAAACTATTCAGTCACAGTAAATAAAAATTATACCTGCAGAGATTTGTGAAAAAACAAACAAACAAACAAAAACCTAAGACAGAAAACAAGAACAACAAAGGAAGTTTAGATTATGAAGTGCTTAACGTGGTTTGTGTGATTAATCTTGAAAAAGTAAATTAAAGGATCGAGAGGCTGAACATGACATTTAATTAGCTTAATTAGGTACATGCTGATGCACTTGTAGAGGAATGTTACCCTGTTTATACACAACTGAAAATGAGCTACATGGGACACTAAAAGGATATGGATGTACACAGTTATCTTCTCCAGGGCTGTATTTTTTAAATTCAATTCCTCCTGAGAAAATAAGTAGCACTTGAAGGAAGGATTCAAACTATACAGTCTGTACAGGACTTTGAGAACACATTGATTAGGTAAAGCTTGAAGGACACAGCTGTTCTGTCCAATGGTTTAGGAGAAAAGAGGAACATTTGATCTAGAAACAGCAGAAGACAAGTTAGTTAAAAGTACACAAAAAATTTTAACTGTGAGAAACTCAGCAGGATCATTCAGTTTTCAGTGAAGACTATTTCACTTTTAATGATTAAATAATTAGATAAATTTAAGTTCACCTTCCTCTGACACTGAATGACTCTTGAAACAGCAAGAAAGGATGCCCTGATCAGATTTCAGACACTCCTCACAGCGTCTGCAGGTAGACAACTACAGCAGAATATTCAGGACCACCTGAGAAAATTTCCTGGCCTGATTCCACCTTCAGCTGAATAAACTTCTTCAGATGTACTTCTCCAGTAATATGAACCTCCTTTTCCTGGTCACTGTCAGCTCACAGTCTCCTTACTGGTGTTTTGGTAATCAACGCTTTTGAAATGGCAGCTTCACCCCCATAAAGTCAGGGAACAGGATTCTATTTTCCCAGTTTTACTGAACAAATGAAACTTCTTACAAATTTGCTGCTCAATTATTATTTTCACAGCTGCAATTTTATTTTTAACTATATAAGCCAAATCCAAATGCAGCATATCCTCCTTAAAAACATGTCTGTGGTTGTTTACAATGCCCAGAGAACTTGAATGACTGATTTTTTGAGACTGCATCTTCAAAGCCTGGGAGGGCAGCCAGAGGTGGTGGCTTTTCTGCCATGCATCTGTCAGACACAAAGTTCTGCAAATATGGTTTTTACTTCATGCTGCTGGTTCAGAATCTCAATGTCTGAATATTGAGCAATTAATTTATAAACCTCTCAAATTAAGTACAAGCTTCCCCTTCGGCCCCTTTCTGTTCTCCAACAAATAGCTGCAATAATTTCAGCTCACTTGGGTCTGCCAGTGTTTGATACTTACTTTGTTCTCTGAGTTTTTTGCTTGCACAGCTGCTGAATAAAGAACAAAGCAGTTGTTGCTACAGAATACAATGTCCTTCATTTTATCTGAGCCTTCTTGGGAATCCTGGGAATCAAACACAGAAGAGTGTAAGAAGTGCATTTTAATACCATTCTTCACATAGTAAGTAATGAAACAAGTCTTCCAATCTGGCTAGAAACTCTTTTATTTGTGAACATTTGTGAAATAATGAGGGATGCTGTGATATAAATACTTGATTATTTGACAGATAATCTAACGTTACCACCACCTACACCCTTGTTCTTCAGCATTTCCTGCTTTTCACAGAAATTTAACAATCAAAATAAAGCATTCTATACCATGCACCCATCTGCTCCATAGGCACTCTTGCAAAGCAAAATCCATTCTCTTTTATCTTTAGATGGCAAAGAATGTTTCATTTCAGCCTAATCAAAGCCAGATCACACTGTTTTATCTACTAATCCATCTGCAAAACCTTACTGGGAATTCAGTGCATTCCTACCTGCATGAACCCTTTACTCTGCTCAGGTGCTGGCTAGGTCTTTGAGGTGTAGTCACCTCCTGGTCACTGAAGAGCAATGGTATTTTTTGAAGGAATGACAGCTCCCGGTGTAAGGACAAGAGACTTCAACTGAAATCTAATTCCTGCCCAAAATGAGTACAAGTATTCCTGCTCTTACAGTAATTCCTGACACAGCAACGTGGCTGCCTCACAAGTAAGGTTTTTTGAACTGAGGTCCCTGAAGAGGTCAGGGAAGGAGATTGGTAGCAGGGCTTTGAGAACTCCCATAGATGGGACCTGGTTTATGAAATGTACTGGAATATCCCACCCTGAATTAGGACACACAAGGAAGGGAGACTACCCAGGAAGCTGAAGTGCTCTTGGCTGGCAGGACAAGTAGGACTTTGTATCATCATCCCTTGCTTTAAGGAGCCCCAGCTGAGTGCAGGGCCCTGCCCTCAGCACTGACCTGTTTGAGGAAGGGCAGGTCTTTGAAGGATTTCCTCACTCCACTGCCCAGAACCACGACCTTGCAGTGGGAGCACCAGCGAGGCCTCAGTGCTGAGCCTTCTGCCATGTTCTGGCTGTGATCCTTGTAGCCAGCCAGACCTAGGAACAGATTATCTGTCAGAGGCTGCAGCAGATCAAACAAATTTATCAGAAATCACAGTGTTCTTCACAGCACTCTCTTGGCATGGCACGGAAGGAGGGTTTTAAACTGTGGCCTGATAGATAAATTGTATAAATCAGACCTAAAACAATGCAAACCAGGATAAAACACATTCTTGTGTAAAAAATGACAAAATAAACTAACACAGGAAAACAAGCTTAAACAACCATGTCAAGCTTTCCAGCATAGGAACAATCTTTCTGGACAAAATAAACCCTAAAAATGTTAGGAATTATGGGAGTAATGCCTCACTGACACTGATGAAAACAGACAATGGAAATCAGAGATGGATGATTACTCATTGTTAAACCCAGGAGCATCTACATGATCACCTATGAAGAGAAAGTTTTATTTGAAACAAGAACCAATTATTGAATTCTAGAGCATGGATTTATGAGGCTAAAATGCATCAATTCTGACTCAGTTAAACCCTGGTACTGAACGCCTGGAAGATAAAGCCCACTCACCATTGCTGTTGGCAGGGAATGGCACATTGGGCTGCTTGAGTCCGTAGGGCCCCACGATCCTGGCAGGCCCCATGGATCCTGCCTGGGGACCCTGCAGCAGCAAGTGCTGCCTGTACTCCATAGGTGGGTTCCCTCTGTGAGTGTTGGTGGCTGCCATGGAAGATGGGACGTCTGGAGCATTACTGACCTCGTAACTGTTGGGAATTCTGACATGGAGCAGGTTGGAGAATGCTGCTACAACGCTACTGATGTTCTAAAAACAATAACAAAAACAAGCCTTTGTTTACATATCTGACAAGCAGCTCCCACAGCAGAGATACAAACTATTAGAAGATTGCAACAGCAGCATTACTGTACACTGTTACACTGTAACACCCCTGAGTTACTATATATAAACCAAATTAACTGCTCTGGTGCTCTATGTATGTAATACATATTATTCCTTTTACCTCAGCAGCTGTGGGATGTAAAGTAATTGCTACAGAGATAAGGCCAGATTTAGGACCATTCTGGGATGGTCCAAGCTGAGAGGAGAAGAAGCC
This sequence comes from Parus major, assembly GCF_001522545.3. Taxonomy (NCBI): domain Eukaryota; kingdom Metazoa; phylum Chordata; class Aves; order Passeriformes; family Paridae; genus Parus; species Parus major. The sequence goes on from NC_031769.1 coordinate 6,192,119, forward strand.
AGAACCAGGTAACGCTCCTGAACCGGGTTCTGATTTTATGTAATTCCTTTTGGCTTCTGAACCTGAAAAGGAAACAGAATACAGCACATTAATTCTACACTTATGGAAATAGAGAAAGAACAATCATAGTTGAAAGTGTTCATTCTGCTGCAGCCTCACCTTTCCCAGTGCTGCTGGGTAGGATGGGAATGATGGGAGATGGGACAGGTTCTGGGTTCTCCTCCTTTACAACCGACAAGTCTGGGTAGCGACTGATCTCCATTCCCACCACGCTTTCAGGAGAGGAAGAAGGAACAAAGCTATCCGGAGTGTCCCTGTCCTCACAGTGATCTTGAACCCTGGAACAAAACCCAAATAAGTTGTTTGGGAAATGGCTGAAACTTCTGGTAAGCCATCACCTCTGGGTGTCTCATATTCCATTGCACACGTATTCCATTTCTCAGGAAAGGTCCACAAAGAAAAACCAAGGACACTAACAGAGCCAAACCCTCTGCTCCCCATGGCTCTATTTACCAGGGTAAAAATGAGCATTTCATATTTGAACTGTTTTAATATTTAAACTGTCTGGCCTTTGTCCACATACAGGCTCCAGTGTTTCACAGACACTCATATTTTGGGCAGGAAAGTGAAAGGGAGGCAAAGGGCAAGATCTCTGCAGGGAGGTTCTTGCTCCAGCCAGTGTTTCTCACCTGGGAAACTGAATGGAGCTGTGCAGTTTCAGGCTGGGTCTTGCACAGCCTTGCTGCTGCTGCAGCAGTCACCTGTTACTACAGCACCACACTACCATTTTCTTCCACTTTTAAGAGATCAAGGTAAGGAATTCCTAACAATTTAACAGCATCTAGAGTCTAGCAATGGCTGGAATCACCTACTTCACTATGCTGTTCTCTACATGTGGAATGTTAAGAGTTAAAATGATCCCCAATTCCATTCTCTGCCCTTCTGTGGCTGTGCACAAAGATTTTGTTTCTCCACATCTTCACAGTCTCATCCACTGAAAAATCATAGAATCTGCTCCAAGTATCTTTTTGAAGACGTCAAGGAAAACCTACCTTAACTCCTCCTGGTTGTTGTGAGGTGGTGTTGGAAGCGAAGCAGGAACATCCACGGTTTTGGGGCCCTGAGCCATTGCTCTGGCTAATAAATCATCCTGTGGTCTGAAAGGCAACTGGAACTGCTTTGGCCCCAGAGCTTTGGTAACTGAAACCAGAAAGGCACAGCACAATGAGACATCTGGACAGCTCTTTCAGCGACAGACATGCTGCCTGCTGGGTGTGGGTGGGGTCTGATGCTGACACCATTCTGAGACACTTGGAAGTTCAAAGAATTGTGACCAGTCAGGATTAACTTCTATTTTTACAAAAACCTGCAAATTTTGAGCAAACAGGGATTGAAAGGCTTTTGAGTGTGTCTTCTGCCACTATGAGAGGATGTCTGTTTACTTAAAAAAACCAACAGAACTACAAAAAAATCAACAATTTTATAACAACAAAGGAAAAGGGGTGTGAAGAAAAGGATTTTAATCACTGAATAGTCTTTACAAAAAGCCATTATAAAGAATATTTATACTGAAGAAAGGAATTTTAACTGTCCAAATTGCAAGCATCAGGAAATACATACTGACTGCACACATTCTGGTTAGGCTGCTTTGAGCTCATTCAACCAAGGAGCTCACGCCAGTCATTTGTACCGGACCCAGAAAACTGATCTTCACATTTCCTGTTTCATTTCTTAAGCGTGTGTCTAGCTCTCAACATGTTTTTGAACAAGGCAAAGGCACTAATGCCTGACACTGTACTGTGTAAAATTTTGCTGGCTAGTAATGATCATAACCTTCAGAAGTCTGGGTATTTTGTTTTCATGAAGGAGTATTGCAACTGAGAAGCATCCTAGGAGGTAACCTGGAGGAGACTGAGGGAACACCTCCCAGCTCCTTCATGACTGGGGGCAAAGGGGCAGGTGTGGATCTCCTCTCTGGTCACCAGACCCAAGAGAAGGCCTCAAGTTGTGTCAGGGGACGTTTAGGTGGAATATCAGAAAAAGGTTCTTCACCCAGAGGGTGGCTGGGCACTGAAAAGGCTCCCCAGGGCAGTGGTCACAGCACCAAACCTGACAGAGCTCCAGGAGCACTTGTACAACTCTCAGGCACAAGGTGGGACTGCTGGGGGTGTCCTGTGCAGGGCTGGAGCTGGACTCAGCGACCCTTGTGGGTCCCTTCCAACTCAGTGTATTTGGTGATTCTAAGATCTGTTTTGCCTTTTGCTACAGACAGGACTGACTTTACAGAACCAACACACATGAGCCTTACCATCGTGGCCTCCCAGCACTCCAGCCTTGCCAGCGAGTTCCTCTGTGGTGGCGAAGCCATTGACCAACTTCTGGCAGGCCACGGGCGGCGGCGTGGGAGGGAGAGAGGCAGGGGGGGTCGGGGGATTGCTCAGATTGTTCTGCTGCATGACATGAATTAAAGAACCATCAATCAGGATGGAACACATGGAGAGAACTTGCCTTGTTCCAGTAATGTAACCCATTCAGAGTTTCATGCCCAGATGTAAAACTGATATGTAGCCACAGCTGATACCCAGGCATGTGACAGAAAGGTATCTACTGTACAAGGCACAAGGATTGGCTTTTCTTGTATCACTGATATCAAGAAATAGCTCACATGAGTAAACTCTGCCAAATACATTACCAACAGTAGCTAAACTGTTTATAAAGATACACTAAGAACACTTTAAGGAACAGTTTCCAATGAGTTCCTACAGTTTCAGCAAAGGTCCCAACTCCATGCTGAGAGGGCTGGTGCACAGTGACTCTCCAGCACCATGAACACCAACTGCCCCTGAAGGGAAAGCTGCCTCTCATTCAGCACAGGATGAGCTGTCACTGAAGCAGATACCATGCAGCAGCAGACACTCCTCAAGTTCATACTATGGGCTACTTCTCACCAGTTTATTCAACTGCCCATATTTTAAATGAAAATTAAATGAGAACATTCAGTTCTTCAGTATCTGTTGTTGCTGCAGTCATGCTCACAAAGCTCATCCTCATTACTTACTTTTGACCACAACAACTATTTCTGTAGGTCCCATTCTCAGCTTACACACTGTGTAAGGCTGGAAAAAACACCACTGGTTTTAATAGGTTTTTATATTAGGGTTTCCAAGCAGCAGATTTGATTCTGTCTGTTCAGTATCCCACTGCCCTCCCAATATTGCCACTCTGATCTCGGAGACTGAGTTTTAAATGCTGTGGGTTATTAACTCATCAACAAACAGTCTATTTTGTTCAGAATTCCCAGGTTCTTAGTTAGGGCTTGGTGGGCAAATGAGAAAAAGTCCATTATTTAACTCACATTAAGAAATGCTTTAATGCTTTCAGTGACTTTGCAAAGTACTGAGAATTCAGTCTTTTCTGCTCCACAAAACTGTAATTACAATTTTCATTATTCAGCATCCATTTGTTGAAAGAGTATTTATAGTTTTTCATTACTTTACAACAGCAGTTTCCAGAACCAATATCCACTTTCAGAGAGTAAAACAATGATGACTGTTTTGCACTATCAAGTCTAGCAATAGAAGGTTATTTTTCTTCTAGGTGCATAAAAGGCAAGAACTATGACTAGTAGTAATAATATCATGGACTTCTCTTCCCACTGAGAGCACACAACAGAAATCCAGATTAAAACCATACCTTGTAAATGAGTTGAGAGTAGTAATCTGAAGCCCCATCGAGAGTAGCACTACCAAAACTTCCCACAAGTCGATTTCCACCATTTAGCTGGCCACTGCCATAGGGGAGAAAGTGTGCAAAGCTCACTCCAATTATTGGTTCCACCAAAGGCAGAAGAGAAAGTTGCTGCATTAAAAGAAAAAGAAAAGTCAGAAATTAAGTATAACAGAAAACATTGCAATTCTCCAAACAGTAGAGTGGTTTCTAAATTAGAAGAACTGGAATTTATCCACTGTTAGGAAATTGTCAAACACAGGACTCTCTGTTAAGGAATATGGTCCCCTGTTCAGCTACAGCTCCCTGCCAGCTCATCCTGAGGCTGCCAGAGCTGACAGGAACTCTGTGGCTTTGGGACTACCTACCATGTCCACCCACCCTCCAAAATTAAACCAGCCCCAAACTTCCAATTCCTTGATTTTGTGGAAATTCACATTTTCCCCACCCTATGCTCAAAATTCAACTTAAGCATCAACTTCACTTCCTCTGGGAGAAATCCACTGTTCCACGTGGCCTCTGGACTGCCTTTTCCAGCCCCTGCATACTCACCTGTTTCAGCTGGATGAAGGTATCTGCATTAGGATAAACAGCCTGCTTTTCTTCTTCCTCTTTCTTCCTTTTCTTGGACCGAGGAGCTGCCTTCTCTCCCGTCCTCTGAGCCCGCTTGTTTCTCTGCTTCTTGGTTTCAGGTCCTACATCTGTTCTCTGGAGCTGGCTGTTACTGCACCCAAATGCACCTTGCATCTGGGCTCCTGCAGTTTGCTGGTGTGGAAAAAGGAAGTGCAGCAGAATTTTTGACATGTTAATACACAGTTCACTCCGATTTACTGCACGACTGTGAAAGCACAGGCACAGAGTAATAAATCTCACTGAAAACAAAGTGTATTTTACTGGCAGGTGGAACTGCTGAACTGTCCCCACAGACAGAATTATGACCTCCCATTAACACCACTGACATCTGAAAACATCATTAAAAACTCACAGGCCAGTAACATTCTCCTTTGAATACCCCCTAAAATAAAGTTACATGTGCATGAAACCTTGGAGACGTTCACAAGGGCCTAATGGAAGACAGACTTGGTGGCAGAAGAAAGGTGTGGATGTTAATATAATATGGAAGTATTTTGAGGTTAGAAACAAAGAAACTGTTGTGAAACATTTCTGGATTGTACCACTTCCTTAAGTACTTCCAGTACAAATCTGCAAAGCCTTTCTTCACATAGAAGAATAGCTGTGTAAAAGGGATCAGAATGGGACTTTAATGCTACAGGGGCCAGCCAAAACAAAGCCCATTTTTTTAAAAATCCATTATTATTTTAAACAGCTCTACATGACCCCCACCACCACTATTCTTATGTTCCTATTGCATGTTTTAACTGGATTTTTAACACTTAATTACCCGCTGCTCACAATTACTTTTACTCTTATGGGTATTTTTTTCCTTTTAAATACGTCTACATTTTGTTAAAATAATTAGTTTACAGTTTAGGCAGTCAAACCCAAATGTAGAGATTCAGACCACAATAAAATGGCCAACAAGTCTACTACCTCCACAGAAAGCACTTTTCCTTAGGTCTGTTTTTAAAGACCTTATAAATTGATAAATCACTCAGGTGGAGTCAGAGGAGAAAGGAGCCCCCAGACACACCACATTCTGTACAGACACATACTGGTGAGTAATCAGGAACCATACTGTAAATCCTGCCTTAATATCAGGAAGTAGTATTTATTAAAGATGATTTTCTGAAGAAAAAGACTTTTTTTGCATTTTAGTGATTTCTGAATATGCTGACCTAAAAAGCCACACCAAAATTTATTCTTTTTTCAACACAGGTGGTTTACTTGTGGAGAAAAGAACGGAAAGAGGCAAAAATTCTTTAAAGCTGTTTCCTCCACCCTCGTACAGGTAGGTTTTGTTCCCACAATGTCTATGGAAAGGCAGACTAGGCTGGACTGCTGCTGACTGCAGTGTAACAAAATCAGGCTCACCATTCCTTCCGCTGGACTCTGCTTCTCTGCTACCTTTTTATCCCCAGAAACCTCTTCTTCTGCTCGGCCACTGCTCTCTGGTTTCTGATTCAGAAGAGATGAGGATTTCTTGTTTTTTAGCAGGTGTTTCAACAGTTCATTCCCTGACTCCCCTTTGGCTGCCAGAGCACTGGGTGGCTGTGCAGGACTTAGAGCCGAAGAGGTGGGCTGTGAGGTGACCTTATCCTCCTCCACCTTAATACTGCTTGGATTTTCTGGTTTAGGCTCAGCTTGACCTGAGCACTGATCAGTTTCTGCCTTTTCCAGTTTAACTTCTTGGAGGCTGGTGGGTGTGTCCATTTTAGCCTTTTCAGCCTCTGCATTTCCCCTGGGCTGTTTCTGGGACACGCTGCTGCTGGGGAGCTTCCCCTCCAGCTCCGGGGAGCTGCGGCTCTCTGTGTTGGATGTGGAGGGGCCCGTCAGCTCCATGGACTCCTGCTCATCCTGGTGCCGTGGCTCACTGGGGGTGTTCACTGTGGGGGTGGAGGTAGCATCAGAAATGGTTGGGGTTGATGGTGCGGTGATATCTGAGTGTGGAGTTGATGGGGCTTTTATGGACTCGGCATCGTCGTCCTTTTTCTTTTTCCGTGTCCTTTTCTTTTTGCCTTTCTCTTCTGGGATTATGTCAGAATACAGCTGGATGAGAGACTGGCCTGCTACAGGGATGTTTGCAGCCTGGGGCACACCAGTGTCCGACCCACATGGGGCACCACCCCCCAGCACTGGAGATGAAGGTACAGCAGAAGGGAACGGAGGCCTGACCTGGTTCTGTGTAAAGGGAGCCCCAGGGAGATTCCCATGAGTTTGTTTTACATTATGGAAATTGGGGGCTCCACCTGGAACAGCAGATGCATCAGGTCCAAAAGCTGCAGGTCCCACTGGCCTTCGCTCTGCATTTTGCATAAAATTGGAGGCAGGAGGGGAGGTGACAGCACCTTGCTGCAGGATTTGCCCCATCTGCTGCTGCTGCTGCTGCTGCTGCTGCTGCTGCTGCTGTGGGGACGGCTGCAGGGGCCGAGGGGTTTGCAAGAAATCACAAGGCAGCTCAGAATTGAAGAAAGGTATCTGAGATAAAGATGTTTTGTTATTCAGTTCAGGCCCCATCATACTGTGCTGCTCCAGCTCCATCCTCTGCTGCAGAGCTCTCTGTCGATCCACCTCCTGCATCAGCTGGATGCGCTGCCGCTCCTGCTGCTCCCGTAAGCGCTCCTTCCGCTCCCGCTCCTGGAAACTTTCACTGAAAGGGTTGTTGTCCTCAAACTCCACCCTTGGGGGTGGCCCCGACTGTGCAGCTGCATTTGGGCCAGCCACAGGAGCGGGTGCACCAGGAGTAATTGGCAATGGTGTCATTGGAGGCTGCATCCTTGCTGGATTCATGGATATGTGACTCGCAGGGGTGCCTGCAGATTGCCATCCAGATAAATTTGGCATCCTGGTGGGGTTGGATTGCCCAGGGATCACCACTGCATGCTGCTGATGCTGGAGCTGCTGTGCCACCATGGGGAAGCTCTGCTGATTCATTGCTGGTGCTGTTCCACCTGGAACCATGGGAGGCTGGGCCTGAACCCCTGGCATTATGGAATGTGGGGCCATCCCACACTGCTGCTGCTGCTTGATCCGGTATTCCTCAATCAGCTCCGCGTGCTCCTTCTGCTGCTTCCGGATCTAGACATTGAAACAGTCATTATTCGCCTCTGCCACGATCTGGCTGTGCAAGAAGCATAAACCATGTAACTCACCATGTAATTCCAGGAGACAACCAACCTCAGGCCAAAACAGCACTTCTGGAGTGTTTTTAATGCCAAACAGCCATTATTTCATTATAATGGCATTCAAACAGTCCCCAGCCCAAAACGTCAGACAAAAGCAGCAGCGCCTCAAAGCTCTAATTACACACCAAGACTGCACTGTGCTAGAGAATATACAAACCTAAATAAACCAGCACTGATCCTTGTCCTATAGATGCTATCATCCATGCACAGGATACACTTGAGAACAGACAGGAAAAGGAAAACAGTGAGATGGATGATGTTCACACATCAGCAACATTTAAAAAAGATACAACTGGAAAGGAAAAATTTGCAGGAAAACAGTGATGGATATTCCCATTTGTTCACAGGCAGATCCTCAAACATCTCACGTCTGATGAAAATTGCAACTGCTGCTTGAAAATTTAAAATTTTAAAACCAAAATAAACTCAACATGACACTACAAGTTATGCCTTGTAGTTTAGACAAACAGGAAAAGTCAAGGGAAGGACACAACACTGTCAAATGGACAAGCAAGAACCTTTGAGAAACACTGCAGAGACCCAACTAAACTAGTCTTTAAAAGAATAAAAGGATTTGCAATCCAGTGGTTGATGATACATAGGTTATGAAAAATCTCTCATTTCTGTTCATTAGATTATGACTTCCACAGCTCATGTAGTGATAGAAAAACACTAACATATTTCAAATTGTGTGACAGCCCTCTCCTTTATCTGAAGCAAGGACTAAGACCAAAAGCTCAGGGTAACAGTGATGTCACAGGACACACTTCAGGCTGCAGGACAGATGCACCCCAAAAGGTTATTTATACAATAATCCCAGGTCCAAGATGATTTATGAGCTCTGCCTTGGCACTGACACTGCTGGATAAACAGTGCAACTGCACAGAGCCACTGACTGGATCCATCCACACTGCACAGATTCAGTGCTCCAGGGCTTCTCTGTGCTCCTGGAGCACTAAACCTGTGCTGGCTCTGTGGGGCTGCATCATGAGGCACCCAAAGCACCACAACCTCCAGTGTCTGCAGGGGTGGATCAGCCTTGACTGCCCCTGGAATGAGCTGAAGTGTCCAAGGCACAGGGCTGAGCACAGCCAGAGGCCCTGAGCTGAGCTGAGCTGGAGGTTTCAGCAGTGCAGGGAGAGCAGGGCAGAGCTGTGAGCACAGGCACGGTGCCACAGGGGCCATCTGGCAGTGTCTGCGTGGCTCCATGCCTGGCCAAGAACCCTGTCTCACATCAGCTCCTGGAGCACAGTCAGCTCTGGGTTCTCCGTGCCTGTGGCCAGGACCAGCCACTCACAGGGATCCAGGAGCTCTTTTCTCTCTGTACAGAGACTTTTCAAAAACTAACAGGAGCTTGACTGCAGAAAAATTACTTGATCTGATTTGAAAGAGTGGCAAATTGCTTCCAATAGAAGCTGGTTGAGACTATACTTTAAACCTCATTTAAGCTCCTATGAGGTACAGAAGAAAATGCTGCTTAGGATGTGGATGAATCAACTACTGGTCTAAATAAGTGGCTATAGGGCACTGGATGGCTTCTGCCAGCACTAGATTAAACTTAAATTTAGACATTACTAATAGGAGAACCTTAATTATGGGGCAGTAAATGGATCTGCCAGCAATGTCATTGTTAGCAGCTGTTATTTCAGTCTAACTCCACCATAAGATTAGACTGTCGTATGTATAAGAAAGATTGGTTAAAGGGAATTTTTTTGGCGTTTATTCTATGTGTGATTCATTGTGGAAGGGGGAAAAAAAATATGTAGAAATAATTTACCCACTCCATCCCTCTTCCTCAGAGTGGAAAGATGAGCCAACTAATATCCCATCCAGCACATACTTTGTCTTGAAGTAACACAGGAGTGAGAACTTGAGGGTCAAATATCACTCAGGACTTCGTTCCAAGCTGTCTACTGCCAAGTTTTTCCTTTATATTAGTAAGGAATTTTCATTTTCAGCAGGACTAGCTGATCCTGATAATCATGCCAGATATTTTATAAAAAATGTCTTGAGGAACACAGCACTAACTACTGGTGGGCAAAGCATACTAACAAAACTACCACAGGTTTCACCTCACTTACTATTATCACAGTTACAATATGTGAAATTCCAACTGAACGTAAGGAAAGGAAAACACAGCCCAGTGAAAGTGGTTACATGTAGAAACAGGAGCCCAGAGAGGCTGGGAAATCTCTTCTCCTGGAGACTCACAGAACTTGACTGACAAGGTGCTGAGTAACCTGATTTAATCATGAAGCTACTTCTGCTTTGATCATGACTAAAAGATCATCAGACATCCCTTTGACCTGTGTTATTCCCTGACACAAGAGTGATGATCAGCATCTAGGAATGAGACAGACCATAAAACTGATCTAACACTGAAGATATAATAAAAAGAGATTTTCAAACTGTAAAAAAAGAAGATTGGGTTAGGAGGTTCGTTCAAGCCTGAAACAAAGCCCCGCATGCTAAAACTTATCTCTGAATGTTTCATTTTTGCTTTGCATGGTGCCAGGAACTCTGCTGCAAGTCATTTTGCCAAGGAATTCCCCTCTTCCTGAAGTACTAGCCCAGTTTTTTGTCATAATGCTTGCCACAGAATATTCCTTTGCAGCTCCAGTGTCACCTACACTCCAGAGCATTGCTGTTACAGGCACAGAACTGAACAGGGAGCGGCTCCTTTAGGTAGAGCTCCACTGTGTCTTTCAGAAGATTTAAAGGAAAGAGTTACTACCACTGTGACAGCTCAGTGCCAAGGTGAAGAGTCTGGATTCCAGATGATTACCTGATCTAGCTGTTTTTGGACCATACTTTGCTGCTCAGTAACATGTTTCAGCTGTTCTGCATCTTCCTCTGGGAACTCCCGGCCGGCTTTCTTGGCTGTGCGCTGTTTGGCTGAGAGGGCCTTCTTGGATTTTCTGTGGGCTCCAATCTGCTCCTCCAGGTACTTCTGTTGCATTTGAAGAAGTTGTTGTGTATCCTGCAGCCATTCCTCATATTGCTTTCTTTGTGAATCATCTAGAAAGAAGGGAAATGAAGTGTGATATGATCTCATCCTGGAGATGAGCTCTCATCCTACGTTTTAAAGCTCAAGTTTAACCATCAGGTTTCCCCTCTTATTTAAAAAAACTATACGTCAAATTTAGCCAAATTTGACAGAGAATTTGGTATTTCAAGTAGTAGTATGTTCTTGGAATGACTTGAGTAAATGAGACAGATATCCAAATTACTGCAGTTGTGAGATAAAACAGTTTTAACACAGTCCATTTCAGGAGGTATCAGCCACAAGTTGAGGCACCAAACCCTGCACTTGCCAGTGAACAAATGTGGCTTTGAGAACTGCTACAGAACCCAGCGGTTCCCTGTCCTGCCACAGAAGAGGGCACATGGAAGATCTCTGGAAGTACTCAAGTACAAAGAGATTAGGGAACAGGGACATAAACTTACAGCCTGATTAGTTCTGGTGCTTGCATAAAATTGTTCTACATGCAAAACTTATTTTTCTTACAACTTCTAAGAAAAATAGTAAAATTATGAACACTAACAAATATTTATAAAGTGAAAGAAAGATACTGTCTTTGTAAAAATCACTTTGTCAGTGTCAGCCCTCAGCACAGGGTCCTCAGCACCAATGCCATTTCCTGACCCCAAAGTAAATGCCTCTCATTTAGGCTGTAACTGAGATGCTGCCCTTCTTTCAAATGAGAAATGCTCGTCTGCCACAGGCAGTCCATTGCTCTCTGGTGTTTTTCTGGAGGCAAAACAACCATGTCTGATAACACTTGACCTGCACTAAGCACAGAAAGCAAGAGAGAGCACTGGTGATGGTGTCGTTTCTCTTCTGATCACATTTTCAGTGAGCTGGGACACGACAAATAAGCACAACTCTTCCTTGTGAAGATCCTTGTTTAACAGAGATACCACCCAGCATCACGATTTCAAGATAATCACATCCTCCTTGTGCTCCAGACCCTGCCACCTTCAACTCCACAACTCACTGTGTCAGTGACAGCTTTGAATGAACAGCTGAACTCAACCTACTCAGGGTGAGCTACAGCCTCAAGGTGCTTTCAGGGAAAAATTCTGGAGAACTGATCCCAAAAACTGAGGGGACAATTGAGGGGAAACACTGAGAGTAACATGAGAAACATGAAAGTACTAAAATTTTAACGAGTTCCAGGTAAAAGTAACTACTACTGAACTGAAAAACAGATTTACTCAAGTGCTCAGAACCCACCACCACCCAACCAGAGTGGGGCCATGCAGAGTGTCATGAGAAATCTCACCACAAATGATTAATACAGATAATATCGCCAAAGCTCCCTACTGCATACTCAGTGCTGCTACTTCAGCTTCTGGAAAATGTGAAGTTTACTTCTGTTTCTTATTCACAAACACCAAGTGAAGTATTTATAGTGATAGAAACACTTTTTTACACATGGTCTTCTTCACCCAACATATGCTCAGTTTTAATTTCTGCTAATAAATCTTTCTCTTCACAGAGACTAGGATTCACAATTGATCTAGGGCAGCCAGAAATATGAAATGCAAAAAGCTAGTGCAGTGTATTTCTGTTTTCAACAACTGTGCTTCACAGCCAGGCTTGCCTAACCATTGCCTGGAAAGCTTTTTCTGATACTTGTTCAAATGACAATGCTGCTGCACAAAACTTTCTGCTTCTGAAACAAAAAATTCCATCAACACACATAGCTATTCTCACTGAGCTCAGAATATTGCAACAAAACCCAAGCCCAGGTTTCTGATACAGCAGTCTGCCAGTTAATACATTACTACTGTCACACAAACCCAAAAAATGTTCATTTTCTGTTTCCCTCTTTCCTTCTGGTGTTTTGTTGATGGTATCTTCCAGAAAAAAAATGTTAGCAGCATTTAGTATACACCCCTTCAATACATGGCATCATAATGATGAAATTACTCTATTTTAAAAGGATGATCTTTTTAAGAGATCCACTTATGGATAGTTCATTTTAGAGAAAACAGAAATGTAAAATGAAAAAAACCAAAACCCATACAATAAATTATTAAATATTTACTTACTGACAAAACCAGGACCAAAATTGGGAGGATTAGGTCTAGAAATCTGAGGTGTCAAACTTCCATCCTACAAATTTCAGTAAAACAGATAGACAAGGATATTAAATCATTATTCAATTAAAATACCCATACCTAGTTACCATTATTGGACAGTTTTGTTTCAAGCCCATGTTAAGTTGCATTACCTGAGTAATTGCCTGCTGCATGTGATTTTGGCCTTCACTGCTCTGAGCCCCTGGCACTGGCTGACCCATAAAGGGAAACCTATTGATAAGCAGAAAGAGAAACTGTAACCTTGCAAACTGGCCTTTGAGGAGAGAGAGACAACTTTATGTTCAACTCAAACAAAGCACCCTTAAGTTTTACAGACATTCTCTTTAACTTCTGTACCAAACCTTTTCAACATCTGGAGGATACAGACAGCATTTTGCCCTTGGTTGAAACTATTGCATTTTACATTTTTCAGAGAGATGATGTAAATATGACCTACTGTGCTAGAACAGTGAAAACACGAACACACACATCTGTATTTGTATTTCAATATTTTATAATTTAGAGAAGAACAGTTGAATGTATTTAGGTTTCACAGTCACCATCACAGTCAACTGGAGCTGGGTAAATGTACACCTTGGTAAGCCATTTATTATCATGGGGCACTGGACAGAAAAAACCCAGTTTGAAGTGCCACACAAAAAGAACAGGCACAGATCCTCCCTGGCCCATGGACTGCCCACCTACCATACGGACAGCAGCCTGCACAGTTCATGGCTCCTTTTTTTCCCAGAAGGGATTTAAGGAGAGGATGAAAATTCCACTACTTGGGCTAAACCTTACTTATACCCAGCATTAAATGATGCTGCAAAGGGAGGTTCCACTGTTACATGGGCACCCCCAGTATTGCAGCACAACCCATGAGTCATGTGTCATTAGCCAATTAGCAAGTAGGAAAACAAGAAGAATATCAACAGTGAAGCCATGCTGCTCATGTTGATCCATGACATTACAACTGGAACACAAGCTTGATGCATTTGAGTACCTTTTATAGCTCCTACTGCCAGCCACACTGGCTTTATTCCTAGGAGATCATCCTGTGTTAGCATGGAATGGGAACTACATGACAGAAACAATTTTTTTCAATTTCCTGCACAGTTTCCCTGAGTCATCCCCTTCTACATTCTGTAGTCCCAAAGAATGACAGCAAGTGCTGCCTACCTGTTCATGACCATTGGTGGCATCCCCATGTTACTCTGTGCCATGACTTTGTTGATCCCCTTAAGAGCCACCATTTTTGCTTTCATTATGGGATCCGTAATCGCATCAAAATCTGTAAGACAAAAACAGCAGCAGTGAATCACACAGCTGAACATTACAAATTATTAAACGGAAATTACTTGTTTATGTTTAGTTTATGTGTAAATCTTCAGTAAAACATTAATTGCATTCCTAGTTCACATTAACTGTCTTCCTCACTGATATTCAAGGTTAATAAGGAGTTTCATGTATCCTACAGGACAAGTAAAGTCTATCAACAGGTCTCCTTGTTTTCAGCCACAACAGACAAACAAAAGCAGGTCAGTATAAGAGTCTGAGAAGGGCTCTAGACCAAATCTGGCCTATGACCCAACAGATTTAATAAATTCTATTTGTAGGTTTAAGACTCAGGACAAGAACTTGTTTCTGTTGTCTCAACTAGCAACTGGTAGACCATCACTAATGCACTACAAGAATGGCCTTGATGATCACTGTAGTTAAAACAATTCCCAAAATTTGGTGTTTCATTATCAGTTAAATGATGGAGATGGACTTGATTTGAACGCTCAAACTGCTAGGTTATATTAAACAAGCAAACCCAGTTTTTCTTAAATGTTTTTTAGCACAAGCAGAATTATATGTGATATTTCTGGGCATTGCACAGACTGTGGGATAGTAACAGCTTTTGAAAATCCCTTTTCTTGAGACACAAAAAATACTGCAAAAAAAATTACATAAAGCAACCATAAATATGGAATTTATAGATCAAATATCAGAAGGTGAGCTACTGCATTCAATCACTTAACTTTGTTTACAAAGGATGCATTTACCCCCTATCTCATGAGAACCTGAAGTATAAAGAGAGTATGTGACACAGCTGATGTCACAAACATTATCAGCAAAGCAGAGTTATCCTGATCCCGGGAATGACAACAGGAGTCTTGCCACAGGGTTCAGAATTCCACCTACATGCTCAATTTCCATACTCCCTTTGTACCTAAAAGGCAGGTTGATTTTTATTATGCCATCTTCAAGCTCTACATATTTACCTGCTTCTCGCAGTGGTGTGGATTATTTAACTGTTTGTTGCTGTATTTTTGAAACAACAACTAAAACACAGACAAACAGGACACCCACATACCAATATTGGGGAAAAATGGCTCCGAACGCTGGCGAATCATGGCTTGCATCTGTCTCTGCTGCTGCTGCTCCTGTCTCTCCTGATCCAAGAGGTCCTGCAGAAGAAGTGGCTGTTCCTCTAGCAGAAGTGGCCTCTCTCTGTTTTGTTGCTGAGCTAATGGCTGAGGGAGCATCATCTGCTGGGGACCAGAGATGCCACTGGGACCAGGACGGTTTGGTACAGCCACAGTCTGATTAGATGTCTGTCCTGTCCCGAAGTTATGATTAGATGACTGACCCTGAATAAATCCTGGATTTGGTGATCCTTGAGAAAAATTATGGTTCATTCGTGGAACCATGGACAGATTTGAATTTAAAGTGTTTTCCAAGATCTGTCCAGCAGGTGTCATGAGTGTTTGTGGAATACCTGATCCATGGTTCATTTGTGTGGGTGGCAGAGATTGAGATGGAGATCCCAGAGTTCTTCCTTCAGCATTGTCTGAGCTTTCACTAGACAGCAAACTTGAGAGGACTGGGGTGGACCCAGAAATACTGCAGGAACTTACTGCTCCTTGAATAGGCAGTGGAGCAGATCCCTGAGCATCTGGACTAGGCACAGTTGCATCTTGACTAGGAACAGCAGGAGTTTTGTCAGGGAATTCTGGGTTAGCAGGTTGAGCAGGAGCCTTTTCTCCATCCTTCAGCTCCACCTCAGCAGCCTGTTGAGTACTTGTGGATTCAGTATTTCCATCACCTTTTTCATTTTCATTCTTCTTTTCCTCTTGAGTGTTTGGGGAAAGTACTTCTGCTTTAATTTCATTTTCTGTAGCTGATTTCTTTGGTGGAGACTGGGTCTCAGCAGGGGCAACAGCTGTATCACCTTGCTCTTTCTGTTTGGGTTCTTCTGCCTTGCCCTGAATATCTAGTTTGTCATCAATGGGGACATTAAGGTCTAGTTCTTCATTGAACATTCCTTTTTTATCCCCCACATCAAGATCTGGGTCTGTGTATGCAATTAAATCAAATTCCCCAGATCTCAGAAGATCATCAAGGTGAGGATCATTGGTTTCCAAATTATCCAGAGTGTCCAGTTCATCTCCTTTCCCATCCTCTGTGTCCAGGTTCAGATTTTCCAAATCCTCATCATCTAAATCCTTGACTTCAACCCCATCAAGGTCTTTCACATCCAAATCTTTTACAGCAGGATCATCAGGATCAAGCTTTTCTTCTAGACCATCACTTGGCTGGTTAGGAATCTGCAAGTTTGCAGCTTCACCACTCGGTGCAGATGTAGACAAAGACGGTCCTGGGAACGCATCGGCAACTGGCTGACCCAGAGAACGCATCACAAGGGCAGGAGGGTTCTCAGGATTGATCTGATCCTGCTGGGACTGGGACATGTGCTCCAAACTCGCCGACATCTGCAACTGGTTTGGTATTCCTTGGGAATTGTGTCTCAGCGGTTCTGCCTGCCTTGGGCCTGGGAAATCCTGCCTGGGCAGGAACCCGGGGTGCCGCTGGTGCTGAGCTGCTGCGTCCAGCACAGAGGCAGCAGCAGGATTGAAGGGCAGCCTCGGCCTCCCGTCAGGAGCTCTGTGACGCAGCTCGATGAACGCCTGACCCAGGATGTTGTGCTGCTGGACCGGAATTCCCTGCGGGGGAAAGTGCTGCGAGATCCCGGGGGCGTTATTGATCTGTGGGTTGTTCACTGCCCGGGGCATATCAATAGACAGGGATCTCCTCAGCTGTGGGGGAACTCCTGGGCGCTGCATCAGCTGCTGAGGACCAAGGAAACGTTCCTGGCCCGAGGGTGGACCATGGCCACCTCCTGGAAACCCATATCTAAAATAAAGCATGAAAGGCCACATCATCTTTTTTTCTCAGTCTCGCATGACTAAATAACTGTTCACCAAAATGCTTTACATGATACATTCATCAAGATATATAAATAAATGTTTTGACTAATTATACTTACATTTAAATGAGCTTTATGACTACAATAAAATAATTGCTTTAATTATGTTTAACAAACAACCTGTTTTCAATTTCACTAATAATAATGGATAGAAAACTCTGACAGTCAGAACTAACCTAGTAATTAAAATACATGTTAATGCAATTCAGAGTAAAAAAAAAAAACCTGTGTGTGGATTTAGAAATTACTGAAATAAATCCAGATACTGAAAAAAATAATTTCTTACAATGTATGTTGATACTGATATTCATTTTACATTGTAGCATTCGCTGTAAAAATGCCACAGACAGAAGTTGACATTTGATTACATATTCATTAGAAATTAATTTATTAATTATTAAGACATCAAAAATAAAGTCTGATCTTTTTCTTTAGAAATGCTCCAAAAGCCATGGACAACAAGCTGTTTCAGGTCACCTAAGTTTGACTAGTTCTGCAGTTTCTCCATTTATTTTTCTGAATTGCTCCCAACAAAACAGAGTAAAATACTTAGTGTAAAACACACATTCTAATGTTACAGGAAAACCCTGGACATAAGAGTTCAGGAAGGTTACCAGCTCCTGTAGATGATTTTCCATCCTGTCCAAAAAGCCCCCTTTATCTAACTACCCCTATAATACCCTGAGTTTAAGAGATCCTTACCTCAGACCATGAGGTCTCATCCCCATGGTGCTCATGTCTCCTGGGAACTGGGGCCTGCTGAACTGCCCATCCCCAGGGAATGGCCCACGCTGGTCCTTCGCATACATGGAGAACCTTGGCCCACCAGGAGGGACCACAGAGGACCGAATATTCCCAGGATAGGGAGGAGGAGGGCGGTTAAAGATTTGATTTATGTTGTCTTGCTGCCAGTGCTGAAGAGGGGCTGCATGGGGAGGAGCTGCTGCGTCCTGCAAGGCCTTTTCCTGGCGAACTGCATTCTTCTTCTGCTGCTGCTGCTGTAGAATAATCTCACGGAGCTTCTGGCGCTGTTTAAAAGAAAATAAATCATTACGCTTGACACTGCAATTGACATCTTTTGAAGCGTTACACTCTGCTAGGTTAAGCCTTTTGAAGGAAAGAAATCCTTCAGTTGTTACAGGAAAATTAATTATGAACAACCACACTCACCTCAGAAATGAGAAGGGGGGCCAAAAGGTGCACACGGTGCTGGTAACCCAACTTAATATCCAGACCTCTTGGTAAAGTGTATGGTGTGATCCCATTCTACCAATTAACATGGAAGCAACTCTCTTTCCCTTTTTCTATTCCAATAATGCAGACCCTTTCACCACAGGACAAGTGTACTCCGAGGGACAAAGGTGACTAGAGGGCCACTGAAGAAAATTCAGCTGGACATTTACGCCACAACTGCAGAATTTACTCTTAACTCTGTATGATAAATACCAGCAGTTTTCCATTAAATTCACTTCCCATCCCTCCTTCCAAACAAAAGACTGAGTAGCTTTCCACAAGCTGAATGTAATTCTATCTCTCAGCAGGAGCTGTTTGCCAGACATTCATGGACAGAAATCTGGTGTGAATGTGCCTCAACAAGAGAAGTGACCAAGGGAAGGATTCACCTCAACATGCTGGCCAACTGCAAAGTCAGACCTGTGGTCCGAGATCTTTCTCTGTACTCCCTTTTCCAGCCAGTGAACAAGTCACTGACAATCAGTTCCACACCTCATTTGTTGAAGAATAGAACAAACTGACCTTTTGAAATGTTTCTTTTCCTCAGACTGTAACTAAAAGCACTGTTACAGACAAACCATCTATGTCTTCAGTGGCTTCAAATACAGATTTTCTTTTTTTGGATCTTGTCCAAACTCCTTAAAAATTACTGACGATTCTGTATTCTGGATATTGTGGTTCTACCCAGAAGAACCAAACTAACACATTAAGTAAATTAAGATAATTTGTAACTTACACAAAGTTACATTTAATGGCAAGAAACTTCAAGTGTTAACAAGAATGGGGGAAATTCTACTTCCAGAATTTTATTATCATCAGAATTCTCACCTGTCTTAACTTCTCAGTATCTGCTTGAGACATATTCATGGTATTCTGTGTATCTGTTACTCCCGTGGTGGGTGCTGGGCCAGGAACTTGTGAAACTTTGGGAAACTGTTGTCCTTGAGAAGTCATTGGAGAATTTCCAGATGCACTGAAGGTGCCCTCAGACCCAGGCCGTGGCTGTTCGGCAGCATCATGGGCCAGCTGACCAGTTCCAAAAGATTCTGGCTGGGGCCTTGGAGTCATTGGTGGCTGATCATATGGGTCACGTGCTGGAGTAGCTGCACCATGGCTAAATGAATCTGTTATTGCAGGTCCTGCAGACCTGGGAGTTTGAGAACATGGGTCTGATGGCCTGACGAAAGTGCCCTGCAACCTGCTCTGTGGTGTCTGCAGGAAAGGATCTCTATTTGGTAGAAGTCCTGGCCTTGTCATGGCAGGTCTGTTGAAACTCTCAGGAATCCCTGGCCTTGGGGTCGCTGGCTGCTGAGAGTAAGGATCACTGAGAACTGGCCGTGGTGTTCCAGGAGGTTGGGCATAGGGATCAGAATGTCTCTGGTTTGCTGGGGACTGAGCAAACAGATCTGCTGGTTGAGCAGGTCTTGGTGTTGGTGGCTGCTGCATGTATGGATCCACTGCGGTGGGACGAGGAGTTCCTGGGGGCTGGGCGTAAGGATCAGCAACTGGCCGAGGAGTACCTGGAGGCTGGGAGTAAGGGTCCTGAGAAGCTGGCCTGGAGATGGGCCCAGACTGAGGGAAAGAATCACCCTGCTGTCGCACTATCCGCGGCGGATGGGCAAAAGGCTCCTTTATTGCAGGGTGGGGAGTGAGGGGAGGCTGGCTGTAGGGATCATTGGCCTGGTTATGAGGGAAGTTATCCACCGGCCGCGGTGTCAGAGGGGGCCTTTCGTAGGGATCAACAGCAACGCGCCGCGGCGTGGCTGGCATGGAGGAGTAAGGATCTTGTGGGGACTGAGGAGGGCGCAGAGGAGTTTTGAAAGGTCCAGGGCTGCCATCCACAGGAGCAGGAGTTGGAGTCAATGGAGGCCGTGCATAGGCATCAGCAGAGGTTACTCTCTGTCTCTGAAACGTGTCAGTCCGAGGGGCCGGCTTAGTAAATGGATCGCTGCTTCCAGCAGCTAAAGGAACCTTCCCTGCCTGCTCCATAACTATGGGTGACCGTGGCACTCCCAGCGGTTTGGAGAACTGCTCTGATGGCATGACAGGCCTGGGTGTGTCTGGTGGCTTTGCATAGGGATCGCTGCTACCTGGAGATGAAGAACATGAGTCCCTGACTGGCGAGGGCCTGCTTCCCGACGGCTCCCGAGATATGGAGGACTGTGCTGCACAGGAATCTAACGGGGCAATGGTGTTCCTTCTAACAAAGTTCTGGTTGATGGGTGCTGGTCTGGGCGTCCCCACCATTTTAGCATACGGATCCATCGGAGAAGGAGGCCTCGTGTTTGTGGAGCCTGGAGAAAACATCTGCTGTGATGATGTCTGAGGAGTCTGAGACTGAGACAGTGAATCGTGTACTGGGATTCGGGTGGGAGTGGGAGGTGGGGCTTGTGGCTTTAGGAACACATCATCTGAGGACGCCGACGTGGGTGTCGCAGGGAGCTGCTGCTGCTTTGTGAACAGATCCTTATGGAATGTCTGTTGTGCAGGAGACATACTTCCATTGCCGGTCTGCGGCGTTAAGGGGCTCTGGATCCCACTGCTGGGTGTGTCTGAGCCAGACTGGTTCAGGAGTTGCTGTGAACCAAACTGCTGCTGCTGTTGCTGCTGCTGCTGTTGCTGCTGCTCATTTTTCACCTGTTCAAGCTTCTGTGTGGCTTCTATTTTGGCCTGTTGTTTACTTTTTTGCCGCATTTGCTGTTTTAAAATTATGAGGAAAAACGTTACACTTCTAAGTTCAGGGTATACAAAAATCTTTCTAATGACTGAATCTACAATTAAAACTTTAGGACACATCCAATATCAGTCACAAGTAACTGCGCATTTTAAATGCAATGGGAGTAGAGAGTCCAGCTATCTGTGAAGTTCAATTACCTTGACATGCATCTCGCTTGCCTGGGAATAAGCATTTCCCAGGTTGCCTAAAGAGCATCACTGCTTTTCAACCTTGTACTCTGGAGACAAAGGTTATTAACATGCAGCACTGGTGTGGGCTTTGAGAGACACCCAGCCCCATGTGAGGCAGCAGTCTGCAGGACAAAGTTAATGCAATACAGGGAATGTAATAAAAACCTACTGCACCAGCCACCCATGCAGAGAAAGAACAACCTGTTTCTATAATACACAGGATTTGAGAGTCAAAATTTTAAAAAAACTTTTTTTACAAGCAGCTGATCTTCTGATAACATCTATTTTCTTTCCAAGCAGAATGGCTGACTGTATACTCCTCTACAAAAAAAGATTCAAATTGATTTTATTACAACAGATTCCAACAACGCAGTAAAAAGCAGGGAGACAATAACAAAACAGCCTAAATGCTACACACCTGTCTGAATTTCCATTCCTGCTCATGTTCCGATTCCCTCTGTTTTAATGGATCTTTAAAGAGGTCGGAGTCGATGCGTGAGCTGGGATCGATGCTATCCTGTTGCTGCTGTCTTTTCATGGAGTCATTTGACATCTGTACTTTATTGATGCGCAAGGCAGCTCTATTATCTCTGGCTTTTTGCTGGAAGAAGAGAAAAGATGCAGTTAGACTTATTTTCTTCTAAGTGTGCACACTGCATCTGTTACTCCTAAAAAAATCCATCACCAAATTATTTGTACAGCCTGTTTTAATCACACACATCCTTGTGGAAATGACATTATGCACTTCAAAAAGAATTCTGAACAGAACATACTTCACAACTCTACAGAAATTCTGTTTTTAACATACATGGAAGGAACTTAAATCTCTTACTAAAAGTAAGAGATTACTAGCAATTAGTAAATTAATGAACCTATTAGCAAAGCTTTTCTGTACAGGAGGGTGTCTGTTCCAGACCCTGTGCTGCACCAAGAAATTGTTAAACCCACTAGTTTACCTTTCAAATCACATATTGGTGTGGTCTACAACACGAAGGCTGAGCACAGCAGATGATGTTTGGATCAATAAAGGCCACTAATGTGGAGAACTTCAATGACAAGAAAAATACAGTCTAGTCCATTAAATGACCTCTGAAGATCTAAGTCAGTTAACAGTTAACAGTATAAACATAGGATATGGGGCTTATGGATCAGGAAAAAGTGTATGGAGACACAGCAATTCCTCTTCAATGAGGCATTTTACAGCCATAGTGACACTTTAAAGTATCTAATGGAAGTTTCAAAGAGCCTGTTTTACCACCAATCTAGCATGTGATTTCTTCTCTGAAGCAAACCCTCACATCCTCTTTTTCACAAATTTATTTGCAGCTGTCAAGTAGGGGTTGCCTAGAGGAAAAAGCTTTAACACTTCCCCATCCTCCCCAACAATGAAATAGTGACATGGATGAGAGCACCAATGTCACAGCAGCAGAAAAATCACTGTCATTTTTCCCTGTAAGTGATGGGACTGTGCATGCTAAGTAAAGTAAAAAGCCTACAGTGAAAATTTACTAACACTCCTCTGAATTTCATTTCAGCCTTCACTCAATCCCTCAGAGTTCAAGTCCCTCAGGAGAGGCATCACAGTGGCTTCTTGTGTGCACAATGCCAGGAACACCAGCAGGAGCTGCATGGCAGGAGCACAAGGACTGTTGTGAGAGGAATTAACCACATCTTGCTGTGTAAATACTGGTGTGCAGGAACACACACTCTCCTCCTATACATAAGGGAAGTAATTTTTGCTGCTGACTTTACCCATCACAAGGATAGGACTGCAGTTTTTAAGAACAGTGAAAAATAAAGCAATCAGTAATAGAAATAATTGTGAAGTGGTAAATGCCACCTGTATAAGTGGGTATTATCTTATAAACACTACAAAGAAGGAATCACCAAGATTGACTATAGCATGGGCAAGATGGAGGTCCAAAGGTGCTAGAATTGCAAGGCTGAATAAAAAGCAGAATAATGATGATGCCTCAGTGACACAAAGAAGAAATGAGAGAACTATTCTTTCAAATGGAAAGGGTTTCAGAAAGATCAAGAACTCTACTTCTCACAATAAGTCTGGGATATGATTTATCCTCTTAAGCCAGAGATAAGGGCACTTTTGAATTTGGACAGCAGAAGATGATGTAGTAGTGCTAAACTCTGAGTCATCAATATGCAGAGGAATGAAGTTTGCTTACTGATGGGACTATATGAAAAAAGGGTAGGTAGGGGAAAGCTAAGAGACTGAAAACTGCAAAATCCACAGAAACCTGTAAATTGAGAATAATCATCCAATTGCTGCTGTGAAGAAACAAAGATGAGAGAACGGAAGTTAAAGAAAAGTACATTTCCCAACAATTGTTGGGAAAGTCCAAAAAAATCAATAATATAGGTTCTGAGATCTGGATGCACACAGGCTTCAACAAAGCATAAGGGTCACCCCTTTGAATGGCAGAAGTTCTGCAGGAGGAAATCAATGACCATGTAACTCCAGATAGCTGCTACAAGTACCTGTGCTCACTTAACTCAGATGTGAAGAAGGTGAATGATTTTGGAGAGAAAAATGGAGTCCTTCATGCTCCCTACAAAATGGTGTTAGAAAAATGGATATCAGAAGAGTTTCCATACAAAGCAATACAGGAGAGTAAGCAGAGACAGGGAGCAGTAAAGGAAGAACACAAGGAGTAGAAGTAAATGAGGAAAGCAGAGGTGTGAGCACTGACACCTCTGGAATTGTTAGTTCAATAGCGGAAAGACTTCAGCAACTCTAAAGGGGAAAAAAAGAATAGCCCAGTGAGAGGGGATGATGAAAGGGAGAGGAATCTCATGATCCTCTCTGAAGAAACTGGTAATATTCTGTATAGAAAGAGATAGAACAAAGATGATTTGAGGTATGAATCAAATACAACTGAGAGGCAGTGGGAGCCACAAATGTTCTCATCTCATCTGATGTCTTTAGATTGCACAGTACTAACAGAGTTTATTCCAAGACTGAAAAACAAAGAATACAGGTAGAACTATTCAGATGCAGGAGTTAAATTCAAAAGGTTTTCTTGTAGTAAGGGAACTTTCACTAAACCTAGAACTTGAGTTAAGAACAAAACAAAACCAAACAAAAAGCCACAACCTTATAAATGAAATATAGGTTTGCTAGAAGCATGCAAATACAGATGGGAATTGTTCTTACCACATAGGGAGCCCTCTCTTGAGAGCTTGCTTTCCTCCACAGTTTAGCAATTTGCTTCACTCTTGTAGCCCAGTCTGCAACCAAAAAATGCATCAATACACAAGGCTATGATAAGTCTATTTGAGATGCTTTCAAATCAAGATGCACCAACTGCTACAAAATATTCAAATTGATTCAGTAAATCACTCACCTGGGAATTCTTCCTTCAGGTTAGGGAAGTTGATATTTGTGTAGAGAACAGGTGCTACAGTTGCCATTTCACCCAGAGCTTCTTCCTTCTCCCACTTCAGGGTGCTTCTCTGAGCATTGGACATGGTATCCCCTTCACCTTCCAGAGGTGGAGCAGCTGGTGCCCATGAGCTGTTGGGATCACTCACCATTGGATTGAACGCTGGATTCTTATCCCTGACAGAAGAGAAAAGGGGTTTGTTTTACAGATTTACAGAACAACAAAACAGACCAATTCAACTAGCAAAGTACTCATTCTGTTCGCTAGTTCAGCAGTAAACACACTGCAAGAATACAAAATGTTTTGCAGTGGCTGTCAAGAACTAATAATATCAAATTATTAATAACCAACAGCACCCTCCAGGTGGTTTTCTTTACTCTTTTTTATTTAATGCTAAATAAATATCTTTTTTTCCCCATCTGAACTTACCTGGCATCAGTGTATGGCTGCTGTGTAATGGGAGAGAAGGTGCCCAGCCCACCTCCAGCAGCCAGACCTGTGTGAGGGAGATGAGGGTTGGGGCCAATCAGACCATTCATGAGGGGCACTCTTGGAAATGCATTCTCTCCTGGAAAAAGAAGTTTAAGTCACTCATTTAAGTTTTCGAGGGTAACTGCTACTAAGGCAGAGGTGCAACCTTTCACTGAGAAAACAATGTCTCCTCTAGTGAAAAACTAATTGCTTTAAAATTTTACAGTGCTGATCTTACTGTTTTGGGAAAGATTTTAAAGCATTTTTAAATCCTTCCCTATAAGTGTAAAGGATTCTTTTCTGCTCTATCACATCCCTACACAGATTTTTTTTTTTGTCTAAAATCTAATTTTTATTCAAAAATGTATTCCCAAAACTTTAACAGTAGCCCATGCATTGTACTGCACCTTATATTGAGGTAATAAACCTAAAAGCTAATGGTCTTCATGTTTTTTAGACCCAGATCCAAGCAACAAGCCATGGAAAATGTGGTTTTCAGTCCTTGTGGGATGATCACTAGCCACCTAAATTAAACATCTCTTCTGAGACTCCTGAGCATTGTACCAAAGTAAGCCTCATTATCCACTAGCTTCCTAATTTGTAACCAATGAAACAGATAACTCTACTCAAATGAGCATTAACATTTTCTAATTAAATGTCCAGTCTAGCTGTATGAAGGCAGAAAATGTTATTTATTTGATTACAGTATTACAAATGTGGCACAGGCAGATTCATTCCAGCAGATGGTATTTGCAGATGTTACTACACAGAATTAACTCTGGCCTTTGGATCCCATCACTTAAGTGAGATTATAACTGTTGCCCCAGTATTTCCTTAAAAGCACAGAAGTAGCTCAGGAATCAGACACATCTGCAGGATGACACTGTATCATTCTCCCAGTTCGGGAGACTGTTTCTGATCTAAAGGTTATGTATGCTATACAGCAACTACAATTGTAACACAAGATTTAAGAGGATGTTACTGTGCTAGTAAACACAGTAACTACCTGTGAAGACCTGCAAACAAACAGGATGGAGAGTCAGGCCTCTGGTTTGCACTGGCTACTCGCTTGTCTTTATGAGAAGAGCAATCATTTTATTTGAAATTGCTGAACCTTGATGCAAGCTGCCCTATTACTGAAGCATTTATCTCACAGAAACGTGCGGATCCTTCCACTGGAGCAGAACCAAACTGTAAATCTAAAACTTTGTTATCAAGGCAGTTCCCACAGGGAGGAGCTGAAAATCTTACAGAGCTCAAATGCTGGAGCTATCCCCAAATACTCAAGTAACTGGGAAACAGACAATGATATCTGTATTATCTTCTGTTTTAAATCAACTCATTATGCACTTAAAACATGTTCCCTTCGAAGAAGGTTTTGAAGTATTTAGTTTTTATGAAAACTGATCCAACTAGGAAACAGATCACTTTTCTTCTTACCCTTAATTCACTGATCAAATCAATTTGCGTAGTCCTTCTTGTAGTACCAGTATAAAAAAGTGGACACTCTTTACATGAGCTCATGGAAAACCACTAGAGGTGTTTGGTGAGAAAATGAGCACGTTCAATCATATTCACACATACTGCTTAAAATACCAGCTCTACTGATACTAACACTAAAACCAGTTTCTTGCCTTCAATACAAGAGCAAGATGCTGTATCAACTCATGGTAATTTTGCTAGTAATGAAGAAAAATAAAGTATAATTTCCAAAATAAATTTAAAATTTGTTTAGCCTATTAGCTAACTAATACATTAAACTGCATTCTCACAGAAATTAAGACAGTAAATGAGCGTTACAGAGACTCTTGCCTTACCCTTGAGGAGGTACTCAAAAGTAATTAAAGAGTGAAGTCAGAAGAGAACACATGCTTTATCACAGACTACTTTCCAAACCATTTAAGTGTCAGCTAAAATAAAAGCACCGATGTGTCAGAAAAATCTCAAGTAACTGTCCTTCTGTATTAGCAATATTTACATGGATGTTAATCACGTACTCCCTTCAGAACAGGTTAGGAATAATATTGCACAAATTAACAATGGTGGATTCCACAATTTTGCATAAGGTGTGTCCTACTTCCACATCAGCATTTAAAAGGTGCACAACTCTCCTGGCCAGGCTGCTGCTCACAAAAGCACCAGAGGAACATACCTTGGCTGTGCAAAGACATGAGCTGTGGTGGGGGAGGAGGCTGTGGCAGAGGAGCTGGCTGTGTGGCTGCTGGGCTCAACACAGCTGTGAACAAATCTTCAACATCCTTCCCTCCCAGCTCTGCAAAAAAAACACTCTGCATGAGTTGCTGGCATTGCTTGTGAACTGTGTTCCATAAAAGACAAGGAGGCTCAGAACACGTACCTGGGATTTTGTACAGTTTGCCAAGAATAGCACCTGGACAAAGTAAAGGCAACACAGGGTAAGTAATCATCAGAGAAAGCAATAAAAGTAATTGTGCAAGCAAGTCTAAATAGGGCTGTTAAAATACAGAGATGTGTCATTTGGGGGAAAGGAAAAAGAAAAGATGATTTTTACATAAGTTCTGTAGAAGACCAAGATTAAGGACGTGAATATTACCATCTGTGACCATTTTGTCTAGTTCTGGACTGAGGATTCCATCTAACTGCTCTTCACTCAGTGGCCGTGAGCTCTGGTTGGCATTTGGCTGAGGCAGAGAAGAAGGGTCATCAGAGATGGGGCCAATATCCAATCCAGCTAGAGGAAGAAATAATATCAAATTAGACATGAATAGCAAAATT
Source organism: Parus major (assembly GCF_001522545.3). Lineage (NCBI taxonomy): Eukaryota > Metazoa > Chordata > Aves > Passeriformes > Paridae > Parus > Parus major. The sequence continues at coordinate 6,219,754 of NC_031769.1, forward strand.
TATTAGTACTGAATAAAGAGCATAAACCCTGTTTCCTTCCCCTAGAATTCAGCTGTCAATTAAACCAGGACTTTCTAATATTTGAAAGGTAAGACAAAATGAAACTTTGATTAGAAAAGGTTAAAAAACCTTCCCACTCTTTCCCTCCAGTTTACTGTATTGTTTGAGGAATATTAATTGAATATAATGCAACTGGAAGAATGGGAAGCAAGACTGAGTTTAGGTTCAGCATAGTTTTGAATGTATAGGTTTCAGTATATAGTTCCATTTAGACTATTTTTCACATTTTTAAAAGAATCATACCAATAGTAAATATGGTTCATCCTCATGTACCTGAATGTTTATTTCAAATGTTCTTGACTTCAAATATTACATAAAATATTTACTGAAATGTTGTTGAAGTACAGCCAATACAAAACAAGTTAGTTTCTCTTTCAAAACAAATCCTGACTATTATGGGTTACGTCATAATGATTTGTTGGCACTAAGAAATCATAACTCACTACATAAATTTTCTAGTATCCCTTACAAGTCAATAAATCTCTCTTGTGAGAAAAATCTGGTAAAAAAGAACTATGTCTTTTACTGTTTAAAATATATTTGTGTAATAATTACCAAATAACTCAAAATTTAACATAATGAAACATGCCATTCTACTTATTATTTACATAATTCTACTTATTTTTTACATAAAGTGATGAACCATTATCTAGTGAAAACAAAAGGATACTGACTGCTTTAATCATGCTTTACTATACCCACATAGATAAAAACGCTTTTCATTTACAAAATATATCACTATGATAAAAACTACACACTACTACAGGAAGTAATATTTACAGTGGCAGCAAGAAAATGCATGGGTTTGTATCATGAAACACAAAAAATTAAGGAAGGTTTTCAGAAGCTGTAAGCAAAACTTGATGCAGGACTCTTAAAGGCAGAGTGCAGAGTTTAGAGGTCGTGTTAGACTCAAACACCAGAGTGGAAAATGAAAACACGAATTAGTGACACAGTAAAGGAGAAGTAATTTCTACACATGCAGTTCTTTCACCTACAACCACTAGGAAAAGAGGGCTACTGCTAACCATGGATCATCCATTGTTTAGATTCTTACCAAATGGGGAGGGTGAGTTCTCAACCTGGAAAGTGCATAAATCAAGACCTACAGGACCCAAACCAGATAAAATGGATGATTACAACACGAAAACAAAAAAAAGTAAAGAAAAAGCTGCATGCTGAAAAAAGCTACGCAGGTATGAGAGACAACAGCAGCTACGATTTATCCTCTCTTAAGCAGCAAAGCAAAGAGCCAAGTAAAAACAAAATGTTGACAAGTTTGGGCATTTTTTTGGTAGAATAAACCAAAATCATTCCAAACCAAGGTATACTTAAGATATGAAAGTTGTATGAAATGACCTAGAGCATAACCTATAGATACACTACAACAAATACATCTGTAATAAAGAGGAAAAAAATCGAAACAATGACTAGAGAGACCCTACAGACATACATACCTGAATGATCTCCAGACTTTACCAAATCATCAGAAAGTATTCCAAGAATATCATCATCAGTATTTAAGACCTCAGAAAGATCAGCTAAAGGATCGTCAGCGCTGCCTGTAGAAGATGCAAAGAACAAAATCAACATTTCTACATCTCTGGTGATGTTCTTGAGCTGCAAACCCAAACACAGATGTACCAAGCTCTGAGGGTCTTCTATGCTGTGTTGAATCTGCAAGTGTCCCTGGGGTCAGAGACTGTGCTGAGCTGCAGCCCCTCCCTGCCAGGACTGAGCCACCTGCATGTTCTTGCTTTGTTTAGTCTTTTTAGAAGTGATAATGTGAACACATCATGTTAAACAAACACTGGATGATTTCAGGGAAAAAATAATCCCAAAATCTACTCTGAACTTGCAACCTCTAAGCCAGAAAGGACCATGAATGGATAAATCAACACACAGATTTTATTTAGGACAGCTCACAGTAGACCTATGAAGAGCATTTTTTTTAAAAAAGGTAATCAGTTACTTCTTTTACCATCACTCTCTTAATACAGAAGCAACTAATTACTACACCCTGATAGGAAAGTGAAACCTGAGAGTATGAAGGAATAGTAAATAAATAAAAATTGAAGCTGATACTTTTAAGATCAGAAGAAAACTTGAAGGAGCAAGAATGGCCAGAGGTAGAAATGTCATGTTTGTTTGTCATCTAGGAAAAACTGACCTGGTCTAGCAATTAATTCTTTAATATTAAATAATAAATTCTGGATACTATCATCTTCCTGACCTCCAATTCATTAGAGAGTAATTACTCCAAATGGCCCATCTGGTTTTATTAACTACTTGCTTTGGATTGTTACAGATGTGCAACATTTGCAAAAAATGTTTGACAAACAAAAGTTGAGAAAAATATTTTTCAGTAAAACTGCAGACCATCATGATTACATGAACAATCACTGCCAGACCAATAAAACATGATGAGATGGCAAATATAAATTAAACAGAAAAAAGGGATTAATACTAATCATAAAATATAGTGTGGACAACAAATATATGGCCAGGCTGAAGAGGGACCAGAAAGCCAAAAAACACACACATTTCACACAAATACTGATGTATTTCCCATTGTTACAATCCAACTGTCCCAGAAAGTATACAGCTTAATTCAGAGCCTGGTGCCAAGGATTTACCTCTATCATGAGGTTACTTTCCAAACTGCTAAATTTAACAATGAATTACAAGTGCCTTCTGATTTTCAGACACAACCTTTTTCCCTTCTTCCATTACCAAGTCAAAACAAAAACTGGTTTTCTTCACTTTACTATTTTTATTCATTTTTATCCTTTGTAATGCAGACAAGATGAAACCATCCTAATGAAATCAGTTTTTATATCTGCCACTCCACAAGGTGGATTAATAAGCCAGTGCAGACCAGTCCATTTAAATGTACAAAATACAGCTCCTACTGATACCAGCAAAACTATCTAAAAGTGCCCTCAAAACTACACCACTTGGCAGGTGTAGTTATTTGTGTACCTGATAAAAGGTAGTGAAGAGCCTAGTTATTGGGGTTTGCTGGGTGTTTTTTTGGGTTTTTTTAAAAAGTTTGTTTGGGTTTTTTCAGATACTTCTTTTCCTTCTGGCAATTTGGTCTCATTATGCAAGTAACTATAACACCAGGCACCACAAGGTGATGTAATGACTTCAGCTGGCTGAAGGATTGATTTTAGCCCTTCTTTAACTTTCCTCAATTCCTGCTTGGAGACAGCTAAATATCAGGGAGAAAAAAACCACGGAGGAAGCACTGGGACTGTATTGGCAGCCTTTAATTCTTCTATACTATTTTACTTTACAGTGCTTTTCTCCACTGCCTTAGTGCTAGGGAACAATCCCTAACAATTCAGCTTCTAATCTAAATATAAATACATTGTTTAAGTAGCTGGGAAGAGCTCAGGTGAAAAAAATGATCTAATATTTAAAGATAAGAAGTTTACCACCTGTAGCTAAAAACTGGCCATGAATATGGGTCTCTTAACTATGAAGAAAATCAGATTCCACATTGGCCTTCAGATGAAATAAGCTGGAAAAACTATCCTGCTTCCAAAACAAAGTTTGTTAAGTCTATAAAAAGACCTGAGTGTTGGTGAGAGCAGAGGGATAGAGTCTATAATCCATAAAACTCACACAAGTCATCTAATCTAAAGCATGTTTTTACTTTTCTTCTTCTATTTTTTCCTTGTTTTAATTCCGTGTGTGTTAAATATTATCTTGGAAACAACGAAATCACTTGAGTCAGCTGCTTCAGAACACAATCAATAGCTGGTTGACATCTGCTGCCAAACAAATAGCTCAATACTGCTCATTAATTTGACTCTTTCAGAATGGAGATGAAAGCCAAGACAAAGCAAAAAGGAAAATAATTTTCTTGTAATGCTGGATCTCTAAGAGAGCACAGTTTTAATGCTATCTTGTGATCCTGATCCCTCAAATGCAGTTATTTATTTATGAAATTCTAAAATCATAAAAATGCCTCTCCCAAGGCTGCAGCCATCCCAAGATGCTTAATCACACAGTAACATTTCTAGTTATAAAATGTCCCTGCAGTACCTGAATCAGTTGCAGATACTCAGACAACTTCTCTCCTTTTGTCTAGGAACAATTTCTTTAGCATTCTCTGGAGACCTCACTTGAGTAGATGACTTTTTCAGCACTTACAGAAAAAAATACACTGAATTTAAGCTATTTCAAACTAAAGGAAAGGTCACATTGCCTGAGCCTTCACAGAACACACCTCATCAAGTGGCTTCTTTTTCATCAGGGACACACAGGTCAGGAAACTCAAGAGGCAGACAGTCCTCAGAATACAACAGATCTGAATCAACACCTTCAACTTCACCCATGAACAGACAGCAAGACCTGTGAGCAAACCTCTGCACTCAGCTCCAGCACTTGGAAGTGATTTCAAGGGTTGGTGCCATGCAGAACAGAGTGCACAGAGTGCCACGTGTTAGAAAAACACAGGAAAGGTGAGTTTTCTAATGTAAAATAAAACCAGCAACCTGTGCTAGACAAAAAGCAGGGCTGGGAGCCTAAAGGTCAGTTGAGTCACAGTTTCTAGAAATTAACACTAAACAAAGGACTCCCAAACCCCTCTTCTGGTCCAGCTCTGCCAATCTCCATCACTACTGCAATCCTGGCTGGTGGAAGGTTCAGCCACCCTTAACCAAAGAGTGAGAACAAATAAATGACAGAACGTGTCCCTGAAATGCCCTGTCAGTTCAGGAGCAGCTGGAACACATCGCTGCCCTCCCCAGCAGTGCTGGGCACCTGCTGGAAAGCAGAGCAGGGTCACTTCTTCAGATGCTTGAGAGGTCTCTGGAAGATCAACAAACATATCTAAGCCTTAATCCTGGGATTACACAAATGGAATTTCCAAGAGAAGAACATTTTCCTTGTGGAAAAGACCTGTGCAATTAAGGAAGGACTCTGACAGGAGTCAGCAATCCGTGTGGGAAGTGGCACTGTAGGAAAACAGCACAGCTGGTGACAACACAGTCCTGCAGCCCCCAGTGGAGGGAACAAACAGTTCATGTTGCTCCTGCTCCACAGCCAGCTCTGTAGGGAAATGGAAATGATGAAAGCATCACAGGTGCCTTGGGACACTGTTCTCATCTGCAGCTCCAGCCAGAAGGGAGCTCAGCAATTAGCCAGTGAACCAGGGCCTCTCACACAGAGGATGCTATTGTGGAAATAACTGTGTCCCACAAAGTCACAGGCAAACTGGAACTGGTCAATACTGGCAGATGACTTCACCCACTGGTGCCCCAACTACACCAAACAGTTCCATCTGGACCCAATTTTGGGATGGAAATCTGAACATTTGCAAGAGAACTGTGAAAGACAATTGAGTTGAGAACATTCCTATGGCCAGAAAACACTGTCCTTTGAGTGTCTCACATGTCAAATTGGAAAGACAGTAGGCTATCCACTAAAGCCATTGCTAGTGATTTATTTATTAATAGACATCTCTTTATTATTTATTTCTCTATATAAAGTTTTACAACTGTTTTTTTATGGAGAACTTTCAGACTTGGGAAAAACAGAACATTAAATTAACATTAACTTCATGATTTTCTAAAACCCTGTACTACCATAACACATGAACACATTAGTGACTTCAAGCCTGCAATTGGATAGGCCAGCAAAGACCTCTGAAGTTGAATTTCTCTGGCTTCAAAAGAAAGCCAGGGTGGAAAAAAAGTCATAGTGAGCTTATCTTGTAGTGCTGGAACTAAGGAAATACAGACCATGCAACACTTCATTTCCAGCAGCTTCGCCTTCAGAAGTTACTTTTTGCATTCTCTATTATTCACAACTTAACTGTAGAAGAATCAATGTTTAAATATAATACAGCCTTTTGCTTTTTCATTTAGCAGATTTTCACTGAGTAACAATCACAAACAGGTGACCTTTCTTCAAATGAATCTCTGGACAGTGGAAAATGTGACAATGTGTGTGCAAAGAGTTTTAGATGGAAAAACTTTGGGGATCAGCTGAAACACAAGCCACAAATTAATTAATATACAAAAGAAATAGCAGTTTTTAAAAATAAAGACACCTCTGGAAAACAGCATATACTACAAGACAGAGAAAAAATAATTTGAAGACAGTAAGGTTTTAATTGCTCTTTTGTATGAGGCTGCTCTTTCAGCAGCACTTTACAACCCTCTGGCTATTTGCAAAACTCTCAGCAGAACCTTCAGTAAGGTTTTGCTACAGCAGAAGCAAAAGATTGCCTAGGGGCTACAAACTGTAGCTGGAAAGGGCACTCATGTTCAGAAAGGACATGGTGAAACAAAATTCTGAGGAGACTGGCAACCCAAAATAACCTAAAACACTAAAGGAAAGAATATCTGGATGATATTCATCCAACTAGTATTCACTAGACTACTAAAAATATCATTTAATGAGAGTATCTGTGTTTTCTTCTAAAATGAACTGTATGCTTTTTCTTACACAGAGCGAATTTTCATGGATTTTATAGCCATGGATATTACAGTCAAGATGTTGCAGATTTGCATTATGCACCAATTGCTGTGTCATCCACTGCTCTTTCTGAAACAGCTAAAGCCCTTGAGAAGAGTATCACTAAATATCAGTGTTAGTTAACCTCACAAGCACAGTTCATATATAGAATGCTGAAAAATAAACCCTGGGAAAGAAATTGGAAGAGAGAGTGGAAAAGCCAAGCCACCACAATAAACTCAAACTACTGAATTATCACTAAGTTTAGATTTGTATACCTGGAGGTCCCAGTTTTGCCTGAGCTGGAGTGGAGGTGGAGCTGAGAAGGGGGTCAGATGAAGGATCCAGGAAATTGGTGGCCAAGTTTGTTTTACATGAAAGTGGAAGTGACTCTTCAGGTAAATTGTCCAGGCTCATCTTGTTCTGTCTACTGGTATCCAGTAGGTCTTTCCCAAAGAAAGCTTCCTGCAAAGAAGACAAAATGATTTAAGGTAGGAAGAACACTGTATTGACTGAAAAATTTGAGTAAATGACAAAGCCACAATTAAAAGCCAAGGACTAATAAGAATATAAAAACACAGTCTCAGTCTCATAAACATGTATGAGACTGAGACTGTATGGCAATTCCAGTATGGCAATTTTCTCTTCCAGGCTATAAGGACTGGCTATAGTAGCTACAACTTACATTAGGAAGCTACATTACCAAAGTTTTAGGATTAAATTCATGTCTTAGGTTATACAGAAAAACTTTAGCCCTCTTAAACATATGTGGCACTGACAGTGTACCAATACAGTGTTATTATCTATCACAATTTGTTTATTATTTAAAATATTTCTCGTAGCACAAAAAGGACAGCTGAAGAAGGGGAACATTACTGGGAAACTTGGTCTAGAACTCTGGTTCAGTTTTGAGAATGACCATACATTGCATTTCACAAAATCATCCTCATGTCTAAGTGCAATAACAAAATACCTGAAGATGTTTAACTTACATTACAAAAGTGGCTTTTAAAATATTATGTAAGAGCTATCACTCAAGCTAAGCCTGAATACTCAGTAATTTGTCAACAACCCATCAAACTTTCAAATCAACCTTTATTCATTATGTAACTACCTTTCTGTTTCCATGTTGTCTTTAAAATCTTGATTTAGGATACAGTTCTAAAAATAAATCTGAAAGTATATTTTTTTAGTAGCAATTATTGTAATACTAACAAAGAATCTAAGAAACATTCTAAAACATGTATTAAAAATATTTTTCCTTATTAATCCGAAGGAAATGTTTAAGTATTTTCTTTCCAAGTCACTTCCCCACTTAAGAAATACTATTTTTTAAAGAGAAAATCTTCTGCCTCTCTGTTAATTCTTTGCTTTCAATCCCAATACAGTTCATGCCATGACGTTTGGCAAACATCTACAAAACAATGAAAGTTGCAACTTTAGAAAGTCCCCTTCACCATGAAGAAGGTGGCTGAGAAGAACAACAAGCCAAATAAGTGAGATACATATATATAAATATATAAATATAAATATATATATATATATATATATATATATATAAACCAGCCAGTTTATAACCTGATTAATGGAAGGGAAGTTGCTCAATCACCATTAATATCCTGGTTATTACCCACAACTGCTGCCTCTTACCTGCTAGGGACACCATGAAATTAATGGGAGGGAAGAAGATTGGAAAGAAGATGCAGCGCATATAAATCCATAAAACTGTAGGAAACAAGTTTCCCTTATCAAATCATGTTCTATACTCCTCAAAAAGCAAAATGAGAAGCTAAGGAAGCGGCCTGACCAGGCTAAGACATCCTAGAGGCTGAATGTGGAAACATCACGTGTCAGTTCAGAGAGCAAAGGAATGATTTTTCCACCCCATCTCATCTCTCAGAACAAGGAGAGATCCAAATACATTGAGAAGGATTCTCCAGAATCCTGGAGATTTAATATAATCTACAGTTTTCTGTACAAGCTCATGAACATTCTCTACAGAAAACCCCTTTCATTTAAATCATCAATTTGGCATCAGGAAGGAAACATTAATGGTTTAAAAGAACTATGAAGCAGCACATGAAGATTAGGCTTTTAAATGGATTTACAGCATGAGGAGCAGATCACCAGCTTTACCTGTAAGTAGGCAGGAAAGGTTTCTTCAAGTTTATTTTTCTTTTTCCTGTAACGCTTTTTTATTTTCTCAGTACTCTCAGAAGCTGGGGCAGACTCCTCAACTGGAGTGTCTGGCAGCTGCTCTGTCCAACCTACAAAGGAACATCCGGGCACAAATAAATAAAACACTCAGTATTTACCTCTAAATAAATAATAAAACACTCAGTATTTAGCTCTAAAGGTACAGTGGCAGCACATCTGGCAACCTCTGGGTGCCTGGGTTACTGCACATCACCCCAGATACATTCCAAAGGTGGCTTTTATCCAGATGTGAACTGCCCTGACCACCCAGGCTCTGGCAGCAGGAAATGCCAGATGTGACACCAGCCACATCACTGTTCTACTTCCCAGGTACACACAGACCTTTAACTTCTGTATCCCCAGGCAACCTAAGAATTCACTAATTTGATGCAAATTATAGGTGCCATTCAAGCAGATATTTGAAAAGACAATTCCACTGCAGAAGTATCTCCAGAGTGATACTGGAGACTTAATACCCTACTTTTTCTCAAATTAGAATTAAAAAACTTATTTTTTTTAAATTTGAGAAAGAACTATCATATAAATAATGAACAACCTAGAAAAATAAATCTATAAAGGAGCCCTTCAAGAGAAATTACACATTTATTCAGCTGTCATATTTCAAAGTGGCACTGCTTTTTCTAATAAACACAAAAGCACACAGTGCTCATCAATCATTCAGTATTTTATTACAGCAGAGCAAGAAAAACACTGCAGGTAATGCAGAACTTTTCAAGCCCTGCTTCTTCTGTCTTGCCAAAGCAAATTACATGGAGTTAAGGACTCTGGCAAGTTATTTAAGAAACCATATTATCATGGTAATAAAATCAGCTCTGCTTTGTACTGCAGTGATCTCCTGTAGCTTATCCAGAGGACCATGAGTGGAATGAGGTTCACCAACACTGTGACCTCTGCACTGCCTGAGAGGGAGATATTACAGAGAAAAGGAGTGGATATGACAAGGGGGCAAAAAATCCTGGTAAGGCTGATGAGTATTGGCCATTGAGAAGCAGGCTCTTGGCAAGCTATGATCTGTATTTTTCTCAACTAGCAATTGTGCCTGAGGAGACAAAAAGAAGCTCCAACTTTCAATTGAGAAGTACTTGTTGAAGAATACTCCTTTTTAACAATATGCATTGTAGTGTTACCCAGAATGAGAATTAGCTTTTTAGCCAATTAAAAAAAAAATTTTACTTGAGGGAGCAAACCTCTATGGAAATAAAAATCTAACACAAGATTTACAACACAACCTGAAGTAAAGCATTATGATACACTAATATATTATTTACAAAGCAGAAACACAGCTGTAGCACTAATATTAAAGAGAAAGCAAACACTATACCAAGATTGGGAACTTTTTCCTAAGATTTTGGAACTGAACTAAACATATTCCACATCTCCCCTGAATTGTACCTCAACATTCTCTAGATTAGTGTGAGCAACTCCAGATAGATGGAATAATTTAGTCTAATCACACACAACAAGAAAGATAAAAAGGCCCATGAATAATCTGACTTCTTGTCAGATGTCCAGTCTACTGAGAACTGCAGTGTCAGAAGCAAGAAAATGGCTCTGCCATGGGAAAAGACACCCAACAAAGTCAAGGATTCCCCAGCCCTGGAAAAGGCAACACTGATGGGGAAATATGATAAACAAATATAAAGTATTCCTGTATTAAAAATTACTATGAATGATTTTTTAAAAATAATCTGACGTAACACTAAACACAAGGCCAGCTTATGAAACTCTCAGATATCCAATATCTGGTTAAAAAAAAAAAAGGAATTATTTCTTCATGCAACAATAACATATCACTAAACTCTCTAATGAAGGATTGTCCAGAGCATAAACAGCTATATAAAAATTAATTAGACACACTCATGGAATATGGAACACTGCTGAATATTAAAACTCATGGTCCAAAAGACACCCCTGGACCAGAGCTACATCTGGAGAAAGGTGTATCAGAAAGAGGATTGCTCTAAATCCAACTTAGTAATAATAACAATTCATTTTATATCCTGTAACAGCCTGCAATTCATTGTTTCAGTTTCTTTGTACGTCATGGGCTCTGCTGAAATTTATCTATGCAGGAATGGGTATTTTAAGTTTAATTAATAAAGCCATCATGACAAACACACATGTTGGTGAGTTGTACTGCTTTTACTGCATTAAGCATGAACAAGTATTAACCACCAAATTCCTGCACTTACCTTCATCTCTGCCAGGCAACTGTTCAGAAACAGACCCAGAAGAATCCTTCCTGGAGAGAGATCTTTTTGTCTTCCCCTGCCCCGTACGACTTCTCTGACGTACCATAAATCCACCAATACCTGAACAAGGAAGAAAAAAGTCAATGTATTGAATAGAAACTGTGTTTCATAGTATGAAAGAGAGCCAAAATTACTCTGCAGGTCAAGGAGACTGCTGCATCAAGATGTCTAAGGATGAATTTGTGCTACTTGAAGAGTTTTCATCTGGAGTTTTATGGAACATTTCTGAATTTTTATGTCTCAGTGGGTATACATGTAATGAAATATGATTAGAATTTCAGGACTGTAGAACATCCACAAGAAGTTCAAATCACCAAACCTGGCAACTTTCAGATGTTGGTCTTCCCCTCCCTTGGGGCAAACTGATGAGTTGCTGGAATTAGCTGTCAATCTACCAAATGAAACCTATTACAGAACCTCAAAGGACCACTAAAAATCCACTGCAAATTGCTCTAGAGAGCCCACCACTCCAAATGATGCTACTAGAGAAGGATGTATCCCAAATAAAAAGATAATTAATCAACATCATAGTGCCTGGAAACTCCTGAATCCTTCACTAGAGACTGCAGAGTTCCTGATCCTCTGCAGTTGGTGTGTATGTATCTAAATGTATCAGACACAGATCTGTGTCATTTTCCAAAGGAATTGTTGGCTGCAGAAAACTAATGGATGACTAATGGATGTATTCTAAGTGGATATAGCTCAACTGTTTGTGCACCCAAGACATATAGTTAATTAATTCAGTCACGATAATTAAGAGTCAACTGCACAAAGAAATTAAATAAATTAATTCATCCAATAACTGAATTCATTAAAATTCACCTGTCAGAAGTAACCTGCAAATAGCGGGTAAACTACTCCTCTAAAATATTTCAGAAAACAAGTTAAATAACTGCAAAAAATTCTCTGAAGTTCACATATATATGTGTTCATATATGTATACATACACACATAAAAACTCTCCTCCAATTGTAGAAAGACAGCACAATTTCCTATCAAGTTAAGAATCAATACAAGGCACAGATCTCTTATACACATCTAGACACACATAAAAACTCTCCTCCAATTGTAGAAAGACAGCACAATTTCCTATCAAGTTAAGAATCAATACAAGGCACAGATCTGAACAACCACAAGTAATTGACAAGCACACTAAGAACAAGTGCACTGCTGAGCACCAACCTTTGGAAATGTGTTTTGGCAAGAAGAAAAAAAGGAAACTTTAAATAGAATCGGGATAAAAATCTACAGTCAACAATAAGCAGTAGAATACTTCAGAATTTCATAGTGTTTTCTAATTTTTTTTGTAATTATACAGAAAAGAAAATGAACAATGGACACATAATGATATAAGTTACTTTATCCTACCAGGTCTGTAAGGTTTTCGCTTCCTTTTTTTAATCCCATCAGCTCCTTCAGCCACTTTGGTATCATCATCCACAGCTTCTCGTTCTGGGCTGGAATCTGATTTTCCATCACAATCCATAAGGTCGCCTTCTGCAAAAAAGAGGCAATGGTAACTTTAAGAAAAGGGACAGAGAATTATTTTTTCCCACAATTTCCACATCTGTTTATGAGAAATTGGGTGAGAATGACAGATTTTTCAAAAGGGTGACAGATAATCATAATCCCTGGACATTTTTGGGAAACCCATCCTATCTATGTACACATTTCCTGTGAGATGGTGTTTAGACAAAACCAGCAAATAAATACTATAACTAGTATATGTAAATCAGAGAAAGTTTTTGGTACTTCCTTCTGAAGCCTGTGCCAAGTGTCTGAGCAATCTCTAGCTATTCCATCAAGGAAGATGGATCCAATTTACCAAGATAAACTTCCTTTTCTTCACTGTCCTCCTCTTTCTCTGACAGGGCTTTTATTTTATTGAGAAAATACTTAAAAACTGCAGCCTGCACTTGGGAGGTGAAGTGCAATGACTTTTTGTGTAGTGGGTTCATAACTTGAAGCTGTGTGACTGACTGCAAGCGGACTGATATATGAAGAGGAATTTGATTTATATAATACAAAATTCAGCCCAAAGGAATTACTCAAGCTTGAAGATGCAAACTATAATTCAAAGTTAAGAGTTTATATTCTGTGGGAAAGCAGGGTAGAAACAGATATAAAGTATGTTGACATTAAAAACCCTCTGGTGTTGAATAGAGAGGGAACTAATTCTTCCCGATATCCCCAAAAAGACCTTGCATCTTCATTTTATTATAAACCACCTGAAATGTTAAATATACTCTCACCCCAGAAAATATACTGGAATTCTCATGTTCTGCTTTGGATATAGGTGTGTAATTCTAGATGGAGTAAAACCCCATGCAGTTGTAAGAAAGAGAAATGTTGTTACAACGAAGCTGGACTCTTTCACACCACTTCTGCTGTGGTAGAGCTGCAACCCTCACTCTTCCCAAGCTAGGTGATGGCCCAGACTTTCCCACTGATAAAGACCTCACTGAGCTCTTCCAACAAAGCCAGTGGATGGCAAAGGCCACCAAGTTGAAGCTCCCAAAGAAAGCTCAAGTTTCAAGTGGACTCTAGAATGTAGAAGACCCAATGAAAGCTGAACCTGATGCAAACCAACAGATGAGACGGTAACAAAATTCCACGAGCTCACTTTTCTCAGATAAAGCCTCTTTTTTTTCCACCTGGAACGTCAAGAGTCAAAATTAGGTTTTTTCCCTTTTTCCCTGGGGTTACTACAGTGTGTTACTTCAACCAAAGCCATGGCACAGCTTTATTCATCCTGATGCTCACACAAAAATTCCAGATGTTCAGAGACAGATCCCCTCTGCAGAGTAGAGCCCTACACACCTGGAGCTTCAAGGAAATCCAGCTCTTCTCCCATGTACTCACTGTGCTGTTACCATCACACACATCAATGTGCTTTAACCCTCAAAAAGGTAACAAAAGGTGATCAGAACTGAAACTGAAGTTGTGTACACTCTGGCTCTCCCTTTCATACCCTGCTATCGCATCTACATATCCTGTTACCTACCTGAAAAGAACTACCACCTATAGAGGCCAACAAGCAGGTAATGAAATCAGTCATATAGAAAACAGGCACACATTTTTAAAAGTAAAGATTATTAACCACTGAAGGAGAACAAAGGAAGTGACTAGCTGCCTCCAAATTCAAAAGCATTGTTTGCTTTCAAAAACCTAGCTGATGGAGAACATGAAAATATGAGATGAAATTTCAGAGTCCATGTAATGCTAGGATAATGTATCAAATCCTTTTAATACTGAAAGAAATGAAAGAGAAACAAACTGTTTAAAAGGTTATAAGGAAATAAAAGGAAGCTATTTTTAGAAAATAATAGTTCTAGTCAGCAACAGAGGGTAAGAATGTACTCATCAAATAGTAACAATACTTCTATCAACAAGTTAACACTGAAACTTCACTGATGGCTGAACTACCCAGTTATCTCAAGTACACTGTAGCTAAAATAAGCTTCTTATGACATTTAATCTGATTAACAAAGCAGTGTTGCATTAACAGAATTGTGGGGAGGTGGGGTGCCTCAGCTGCTCTCCAAAGACACACCCACATGACCGATGCACTGACTTTCTCACCTGCCAGGGGAAGAAGCCTTGCCCCAGGCCACGGATTAACACCTGTTGTGCCATAACCCCTCTCAGGATGCACAGCCACACCACAGCAAGGACAACGGTGCTGCACCACTCAAATGTCAGCCCAGATCACTGACTCATGTCAGCTCACCTTGTTTCTTGCAGAAAATACCCTCAGCAAAGAACTACTTCACTTTCCCACCTGATTTTAATACCAGCTTCTCAGAGATACAGATGTTGCTTTGCTGAGCCAACACTTTCAAACAGTTTGCACTGAATTTGAGTACACTTGCACTCAGCGAGTGCACAATGTTTCCCACAGGTAACCCAAAGATCAGACAAAAAAATCTTCTCCTATTTCCAGTGCTGGCAGCCCTAAAAGGTCAGTTTCCTACAGGATGGATGACCCATAAACAGAACACAGAAAAATCCTGAAACGGACAACAATGAGCCATGACTACTATTCAAGAAATTTCCATGAAACATTCTGTACAGAACACAGGAGTATCAGTGTAATAAAAACTCCCAGGGATATCTGCAGTACACACAGGTACTGCAACACTCCACGCTAAAAGACATGCCAAAAGTAGACTGCTACCTCTACTGTCATCCATCTCCCCATCTCTTGAGTGTTCTGACTGGGCATCTGGGGGTGTCTGAAGCACAGCCACACTGTTCTGATTTATAATCTTCAGTTTAAGCTTTGGTTTCGTCCGTTTTCTTCTCGGCACTGTAACAGTGAGGCTCTGTAACTGAGACATGCCGGATTCTGTCAAGCAGACTCCATCCTGGGTGTATGTCTTCGGTGGGTCTATAAAAGTTGAATGAATCATAACAGCAATATAAAACTCTTTTAATTTACAAGTCTTAGATTTTTTTAGGAATAGCACTTACAAGAGTTAATAATCCACATGTACGGAGCTGACCAGTGAGTGAAGAAATTGGTATAAATAAACCAGAGGTATCTGACACTGTCTTACACATTACAATTACAGCTTTATGATTTAGAGTCTGATGTCAAATCCAGCAATAATCCATTACATTGCTACGAAACAACTTCTATCAAAGACTCATCAGCAAGAACAATTTAATTATGGAAACTGGTGCCTTACAGGATATTTCTGTATTACTGGCACCCACGGAAAACTGTGCAAGTCATACTCTGTGTCCCTGTTGCTTATCAGCCAAGGCCCCCAGCCAGCCCTCAGCACTTTACCTTCAGCTTATTGATAACATCAAACCTCCAAGAACTCCTGGTAACTCACAGAAATTACCAGCCCTATCTTATAGGCAGATAAAAAACTTAAGTTGTATCAAGTGAACTGCTCAAGATCAAACTGGAAATTGTGGGTAGAACCCAAGTCTCCCAAGACCTGCAAGACTGCTTCCTCCTCAAGCTGTTAAATGACAATTGAGTCCACAGATAAGCTCTAATATTCCTTAATTCACCATGCAGAAAGGCTCTGTCACCTGTGCTGGGGCCTTGCAAGTGGAAGCTTGGGAACTTTCAGGGAATTGCTAAATGACAAAGAGGCTGCAATGATGCTTCAGCTCTCTGGAGTCAATTAAATCATGATTTGATAACACAGCTTTTGAAAACATACAAATATAATAGCATTTGTTCCATTTAACCAAAAACATTTCCTCATGTAACAATACAGCTGGTTCTGAACAAATTCTTCCCACTTGACTGCCTTCTTACACTGAACTTGAAAGGTGTGTGTTTCAAAAACATCTCACACTCTTTTTCAGATTGAGTATTTGAGGGGAGAACCTTCTCTCAGGTGTCAAATAGAAAAAAAACCTCTGATGTGATGGAAGCTGTCCCAACATGACGTTAGCTGCTGGGTGCTATCACTACAAAGACTGACTTGTGAGTAGGCTTGTCAGGATTATGAATTCCTAGCACACACCAGACAAATACAGGAAAGCTGCATCTTCCTAACAGCTCAAGCCTGTAAACATTTGTATACATGCTTGACTCAGCCACACTGTGTTATCACCACTGATATTAAGGCAAGCAAGTAAGACTGCAATTCAAAGCATAATTTAAAGTAATTATTATAGTGCAGGTATGGCAGGCAAGAGAGAAGTAAGAAGAGAGAATGAGGAAAAAAAATGTAAAGCATGCTGTGGTAACTGAAGGATAGTTAATGCTGTGTGTCACAAAACCATAGGAAAAGGAATTTTTGTCTCATGTAAAAATATACCCTTAAAATATGCTAAATGATCAGATATTAAGCATTTCCATTCTTTACCTAGTTCTTTTGATTTTGAAATAATCTGAGCTCCAACTGATGAATCACAACAGTCCAAAGAAGGCACTGAAAAATATAAGGAAAATAATTTCAACTTTTAAAAATGGTGACTTGATTTAAATTGAAACGATAAATTTTCCTTCCAACAGTTCTGTTAAACTCCTAAATTTATACTTTCGTAATTATTTACTTGCACCTTTAAAAGAAAGTGCTTTTCATTGTCACAGATGTGACTACAAAAGAAGTCTTGATACAAACTGAAGTTCTCAAACTTCCTAAAGCCAAGAATGGCATTGGAACAGCACTGAACTCAATGGGAAATGATCTACTGGGCCAAGGGCAAATGAATACACTGGAATTTGTGGGTTGGAAATCTCTACACTAGACATGATGTTCAGGTTTTGCTGTCCTGATCATTAAAAAGGTGAGGGTTTTGTGAAGTGAGTATTGATCAGAATTTCCCCAAGGAGGGGCCAGCACACTCCAAGAGCTTTGCACAGAAGATTCTCACTGTGTCTGTGCTGTCAGGCCTCTTAGAGAGCACTTGGAGAAGGCTGATGTATCTGAAAACAGATAACACAGGACCTGTTGAAGATAGACAGGGCAATTCTTATTTCAGACAAGAGTACTGATAAATGGAACAGCAGAAACTCAAAAACTACCCCTTGTGTGCTACAGGGCAGCAGTGGAAGAGTGTGACTTAAAAAATAATAATCAAAATGTTCTTCAATACAAGGCTACTTTTGCAGTGGGCAGAAATGCTCTACCCTTTTGCCTTAACTACATAACTGCAATCTTGCTTCACTCACCTATGATATGTAGACTAAACTTTTAGTATTAGTAGTGACTTCACAGAGATTACGCAGACAGAGCAGTAAAGTGATAATGAGGAGCTTCTATCTCGCAAACACAAAACTAGAATCAGAAAACCTGTTAGTCTGGCACAGTTAGCATTACCACAGAGGCAAGTTTATCCACACTTATTTTCCTGGTTTTGTTTGCTTTTTTGGTTTTTTTGCCTAGAAATCTTTTTCCTGTTGAATTTAGGACTCAAGGAGTAATTCTTTTGTGCCTGTCACACAAGATGAGACCCTTGAGGGAGAAGACCTGTGGGGTCCATGTGTCACATCAACCATGGCACGTGTGCTGCTGCTCCCACCTCACACACACCATGGGAGACAGGGCAAGACAAGGAAAAGCACAAAAGCTTCCAAGTAACATTTAAAATGAATATGAAACATACAGGATGCTATCTAGCATGTAAAAAAATTTAAGGAAACTGCAAGTCTGTCTTCAATAACTACAGGGCTTTGAAAGTTTTATGTAATGTGCAACTAATGCACACAGTATAACCTACAGAAAATCAGTATTTCTTGCAATCAGTAAATGAAAGGAGCCTATGAGAACTACTGAAAAACTGAACTCAACAATGGAGAGAGAAGACAAGAAAGAAAATAAATTGAAGATGACATTTTGAAAGAGACACGGAGCTGGAAAGAAACAAAGAATAGGGGACAAGCTGCAAAAGATACTCAAAACACTGAATTGAAACAACACAAAATAGGCAGATTATAAGAACTATTCAAAACGGAGTAAGACATCATCTGTTCATTTGATTTGCTATAATTTACAAGATGGTTTTAAGACTGAAGTAGCAATTACTGAATTAGAATCTAAGGTAAACAAGAAATTCAGACAATTGTGGAACAGGAATTTGAAATACTTCATTTAGAAATCAAACAACAGAAAGATCTTCTCATCCAGGTCAGATTGAACAATTTTAGCTTTGGAGACTGAATAGAGTTGAAATGCTCAAATAAACAAGCTGATAGTGACAGAGGTGAGGCCTTCAGAGATCCACTCACAAAAACTGCATGAACAAACAGTGTTTGAAGACAGTATCAAACAGACTTGTAGAAAAAGAACTAATTAGTGTGCAGATTAAGCATTACAATCAATAAAATGCAAAGCAGAAAAGTGCAGCACTATTAGAGAAAGTCGATCCAAAGGGGGAAAATTAAAACAGAAAAAAATAGTGCTTTCTGAGGCATTCAGCTGAATTTTAACCAAAACTGCTAAATTTATCAGCAAAAGGGTTTAAACATGCTGAATAATGTATAGCATTTAGTAGCCTCAGCTGAAAGCAAATGATTGCACAGAATATAAGAAAAGAAAGTGGAGTTCATTTTTAAGGCTGTATTAGAAAAGATTCTATGAAAAAATGAAACCAAAATATGGTAGAGTGGAATGGTTGATGAAGAAATACAGCACTAGCAGAACACCCTTTATTGGGTGCCTGCATAACTGTGTCAGTGATAATACAAGGATTTTCTTGGTAAATACAATAACATAAGAACATTAGAGATGACACAGTAACTGTGCCAAATAATAAAAAAATTCAAAAGTTAACTTTTTAACACATTAACATATTATATTGGATTTATATCTTGTATTTGTAAAGTACGTAGAATTAAATTTCAGAATGAAGAAAAATTTAGATCAGTTTAATGAAAATGATACAACAGACACTGCCAGCTGTAATGTGTCTCACTGGCTGTACCAGGCACCCCTGGACAGGGGTAAGTGATACCAAATCCTCACTGCCTCCCCAAGTATGTTTTACTTGAGCCCCAGGAGGAGTAAATGCACACAGGCACCTTCAGAAACTGCAATCAAATCAGTTCTAACTGGTTACAGAAAACCAGGCAGAGCTGGTCCTTCTGCATCCTGCAGAGAAACAAAAACAGCACCAAGGGAGGAGGAAGCTGGAGTGTGGATGAAGACAGGATGGGAGTGGATGAAATCTGCAGATAGGGGCATATGACATATCAAGGGCAAATGACACAAAGGCAGAACTGATGAGTAGATGGCCAAAAACTGCTTGTCCAGGAGTGGATGTGGATGAGAGACACACACACCCCTCCCAAACATGCAGGAATTACAGCACAGGGGAAAAGCTGCTGCTACTTAATGCACCTACCTAGCATCTAGTCATGAGAATTTATAAATTTCTCTACAGGACACAGCAATATGCTGGAGAACATTTCTTATAACCTGAGACAGTACTAAAAGGAACCTGAAAAAGCTATGCTGGAGCAAATCTTACACCATTCTGGCTTTTAACATTTATGTATGCTCAAGAAGAAAAACACTATCTTTTATTTCTGTTTCCTGAAGAAGACAACTTTTTAAGAATATCAGGTATGGTGAGACAGGGAAGAGCTCTTACAAATTTAAAGAAGTTTCCACTTTCTGAAAAAAGAAAAATGAAAGCTCCTTCTCAGTATCTACACACTAGAACCATTTGCTCTTCACCAAGGGTACACCTGCAATGTTTTGCTTATTTATTAGGTTGAGGGGCTCTTGTTTCTTCTAAAAATAAAGTAGTTAAAAGCCCTGTAATAATATTTGCAACATATCTATGATACATCAAATGGAAAGGGCAAGAACCATCCCAGTAAGAATCCCACAATATGATATATTTTTAGAAGCTTTCTACTGCTAACTACATTTACTTCTCTAAGTTTATCAAATGCTGATTCTTCTCACTTTGAAACAAAAAATTACAGAAAATTTTCAGAAGAGTTTTAGAAAAATTCATGAAAGACCGAAGCATTTCATATAAAAATACATGCAGGTATTTCTATGAACATGCATCAAAGGACATATTCAGACATGCAACTGTGCAAATGTACATGTGTTAGAGAGGTCTTAATATTCAGTCAAAACAGGAAAGAGTAAGCAGATAAAATTCTCTTATAAGAAAGGTAAAAAAAAACCTGCAAAGAAAACTTGGAACTCCCAAGAGATTGGTTCCAATTCCTTGGAACCCAAACCTAAGCAGCACAACTTCACAGAGATGTGCAGGAAGGACTAATTCAGGGGCCAGCTTCTGCCTGGAAGTGAAATACCTCTTGTGAAACTGTCCCATCTCACGTATCATGGGCTTTAATTATCTCTAAAAGGTAACTCTGCCAGCTCCAAAGAGAAAAGAAGTATTTCTCACTTGGAACTTTTTGCTCTAAGTACTCAAAGCTTATTATAAAAATAAACAAAAGTCTACATTATATCTGCAAGTTCTTGCTTTTTCCACTTAAAAAACCTCTTTCCTTTTGAATTTTTGAAAGCAGATCTTTAAAATGAAGTGACTTGCAAAAATACAGAAGCATTACTCATTCTTCTATTTGTGATAAAAATGGGTTACTTGGAAGTGTTCCAGCAAGGAGTATATAAACCTCCAAGGTCAGGTCAATAAGTTACAATTACTGCTGTGATGAGGACATGCCAATGTTAAGGCACATTAAATGCTCTATTGAACTTCTCTTGGCAGACTTCTCAAGCCTATGCGTCCCATCTTCGATCCTGACCAGTAAAACCAATCTTACTGACAACTTCTTGGTGGATACAAATTTTTCTTGAAATATTTGCTTACTTCTTGTACCTTCCTCTTACTGTTCTCTTGTGATACCCCAATGAAGGGGTAATATGAACACTTTCATGTGCTTATGCTAAAATGGGAAGACGTGTCAATGTTAAAGGAACCGACTGAAACAGCAACTTCCCAGAGCTGACATGCAGGGAAAACAGACCTGGGCTATCACCCTTGCAGCAAGATTAAATATAAGACTATAAATCATGTCACAGGCTAACCTAACTGCTGACAGGCCACTCACAGAGCATTAGCCAGCACCATCCCAGATACCCAGAACCAGATCCCACAAATGTTCCTCAACTGCAGTAACCTCAGCTCCTCAAGTGCCACTGCTACACAACTGTGGTACAGACCAACAAGGCTGTCAGTGTCCATGTCCAGAGAAGTGCAAAGTTCATCAGAAGGAATTACACATTTTAGTTAATAAGGAAGTGATAACTCCCAAACAAAAAATATGGCCAATTCTTCTCAAGACTGCAGCTAGGGAGGGAAGCATTTGTCTTGAATACTGGGAGAGCTGAGGAAAAGGCATGAAGAAAACATGAGGGAGGAGGGGAGAAGTGCTTACACAGACTGCTGTTACAGCTACTGCTGTGTCAGACAGCCTCAAAGCATCAAAATACACAAACTTTTTGTGCTTAGAAATAGTTTTCAGATTCTTCTGCAGATGTAACTTTAGAGAACTGGGCTATCTTCCTTCCACTTGACAAAGTGAGATGCCTTTGAGCCCTTCACTCCCTAATGCTCCTAGCAGTTTATCCCTATCTTCAATACCTCTACACAGATCTCCCATGAGGTTTCCTCTGGCCTAAAGCACTTGAGGGTGTGAAAAGAGCCTACAACACTTCCGCAAGAGCCCTTAAAATGAACACAAAAAAAATCTTACTTCTACCACGAGCCAAACCTCCATCAGAGCACAGAACACATTCCCAAACCTATTTATTGCAGTGTGCAATCCTGCCATTGGTTTCGATCGTCTTCTTACCGTTCGTTGGTGGAATGTATGGCCTACAAATGGTACAGTCAAAACCCATATCAGCTATGTTTTCCACTTCCTCCTCTGTGTTTAAGTTCTGACAGATTGCATGCATCCATCTAGAAATTAAGTGGGGGAAAAAATACAATTTAAAGGAAATAGATGGTGTTTTAGGAGACCCAAGTATCAGTCTATGGTCCAA
Source organism: Parus major (assembly GCF_001522545.3). Classification (NCBI taxonomy): domain Eukaryota; kingdom Metazoa; phylum Chordata; class Aves; order Passeriformes; family Paridae; genus Parus; species Parus major. Next base: position 6,242,201 of record NC_031769.1, read on the forward strand.
GTAAATGGGAAATAGTTGTTCAGTTTGAATTCTTTTAGGGAGAAACCACAGAATCAGGTTTTCCATATACAGCATCCCCTACAGTGGTGTGTGTTACACCCTGTATATGGAGCAGCAGATCAACTATTTCCCTCCACAGGAAGGAACTCTCTATAAAACAATCTCCCAAACATATTTTTGTATGATAATTTTCTCCCTATATTGCAATAATTTTAATTACTTTATACAATGCAATCTAGATTCAGCCTCACAACAATAGTCTTGTGAGGTAAATTAGTTTTGTTTTTACAGGGCAGGAGGGAAGAGGCCGAGAATGATTAATTAATTTGCCCAGAATCAGACAGTTAAATCTGTGGTACCAAGAATAAACTACTAAGAGACTTCTGAGACTCAGTAATCCAGTGTTCTTTACCACATGACCATTTCCTTTATCTTTACACTTTTACTCTAGGGGACAAAAATTAAAATAAGATTTGAACAGGAAAAACATGTGAAATATTAGAAATCCTTACCGATCACACTGTCTACACTGAATTATAAGCTCCTCATCCCTGTACATGCGGTAGCAGATTGGGCAGGTAGACAAACTTGCACAGGGAGCACACTGTGTGTAATTATTTTGCCATTCACATCTTAAACCTGGAGAAGTTGCTCCACAGTGTCTGCACCAAACACACCTGCAGAACAGACAAAGAGATCTATTACTGTCAGTTAACAGGAAGATCATTTTGTGGCTTTAAATCTCTTCCACTTAGAATGAGGTGAATAATTAAGTTTTAACTTAACAACATATTTAACCACAAATGTTTAACAACATTTTTTGTACTTTGTAAAGAAAGTTCCTAATTAATAATTCCCTTGAAACTGCAAAAGCAGGCAGATGGGTTCTTGTAACAGCTCAACAGATCAAAGTGGTTCCTGCTCCCAGGTGCCATTCACTTTGAGATCCAGAGACTTAACCATGTGAGAGGTCTGGTCTGTTTGTGTTTCACCCAAGTAAAACAAATGGTTTTCACAGGGTTTTATTTCTAGAACACTTGGGTGAAACACCCATTTATTTTTCCAGCTGAACACTGGAATGAATGCAATGAATGTAAATTGGAAATTTTTTCTTGCTATGAGTTTCAAAAGAGAAATTCTGTCTATCTCTACTTATGTGGCTTTTGGTATGAAGAAGCAGTTCTAAGAGGAGGTAAGAGTTTCCCTTATAGACTGATAATTGAATAAAACAACTCAAAGGCATTTTGATGGCTTTGTTTAATACACCTGACTTAGACACAATTAAAACCTTGTTACAATTCAACTGACATTACAAATACCAAGTGACAGAGAGAAGCAGAGGAGGCCAGCAGGCAGCATCTCTGACCCCAGGCCCAAACACACCATTTGCACTTCCAGCCTCCCTTTGGCACAGTCTGCAGGGGTGGATCCAGGCAGTAGGTGTGGTAGCTGATGTCGCAGTCATCACACAGGAGGAGTCTCCCTGGATCTGTGGCTTTCCCACAGGCTTCACACACTGTGCACTCCAGGCACCTCCAACCTTTGCTAAGTACCACTTTAGTAATCTGAAAAACACAAGGTGAGAATTAGTTGGAAATGGTTCAGTGAAGTGTGATCAATGTATAAATTAAGGTCTGGCTTGTGGACCTCAGGATGCTCTTCTGGGCACACCACCCACAGCTCAAGGAGCTCTTTATCAATCAGACTTTCTGAGGCTTCAATAAGCAGGAATGGATTAAACAGAAAGCAACTGTTCTCCTTTCTACTTTTAAAAACAGGTGCAGTGTTTCCCTTTTCAAGTCACCTGGGACTTCACCTGACTGCCAGGACTTTTCAAATATCATGGACAGTGGCATGGCAGCTGCATCAGCCAATTCCCTCAGGACTCTGGGATACATCTTGTCAAGTCCCAGAGACTTGTGTACATTCTGGTTCCTCCAGAGATCACAAACCTGATCCTCTCATGTCAAGATGTGATCATGGTGCTGAAGTTTTAGTCATCTGAAGCAAAGAGCTAACTTACTGCAATTGATATATAATGCAAGAGTAGTATATAGACAAAAAGTCAAATTATAATTGCATGAAATACACATATGGCATTTTGTGAAGTATGTGCAAAATAAAGTTTTTTGACATGTTTGAAAAAAAATCCCACTTTTACACAGATATACTTACATCACAACCAATGAAAAGTGTATAGTGTATATACTGCAGTAAATAGCTTATTTTGTGCTTGCTAGGTCATTTCACAGCATTCAAATTTAATTTTCACACATTCTCTCCTAGACTAATGAATGTAAAATGTATTAATTAACCACTCCAACTGCTGTCAATTCTGACAGCCAACAGGCAAATTGAATCAACTAAACCTTATGCCCCAAGTAAATGAAGATGCAGTATAATTTTTTTCTTTGTTTTTAATTCTGCTTGTATCTAGGTTTAAAGCTTATATCTCTAACTGTTATTTTAACCAACTGCTGGATAATCAGCGCTATTTATGGTTGTGAAATTACAAAAAGGTTAATTTCTCTTGAGGCTATGCATACTATAAAATGACATTTAATTAAAGTCTTTCACAAGTCACATACAAATAATGGTCACATTAGCTGATGAATATCTAACAAGTTAATGACTCCCCTAATTACCACAAAACCAAAGGCAGCATAGTGCTATTAAAGTACAATATGAAAACAGTGTAATCAAGTGATTTTTGTGTGTAACAACAGCACTCACCTTAATACTGACACAGTATGGATGGTAACACTGCCCACACTGGGAACAGGCCAGCAACCGGCCCTCAGCACCTTGGCCAAAACTCCCACAAACCACACACATATCCTGCAATGACACACAAGAGCAGACTCTCAACACCTGCCAGACACTACATTCTGAAAACATGTAACTATAAAATCCAACTAGCATGCTGTATCATTTAACCACTAACAAGGGCATTCATTCACATTTTTCTAATTAAGATCAGGGAAACAAAATGAAAAATCGTAACTATTATCCTAACCTGATGGAGAGTGAACTTGTCACTGTTAGAGAAGAGGACAACTGTGTTATGCATTGAGTTTTCTTCTTCATCTTTATTAGATGAAATATCCATGGTTGTGACCTATTAAAAAACCACAAAATATAAATAGCAAGCACATCACATTTTCTAAGACATGAGACAATATGAAACATTCTCTAAATAAGAGTTCTGCGAATATTTATTCATACAGTTTAAACTTTCATAAAAAGCTACCTCCATCAGAAATTACTGCCTTAATCCACATTTTCTCATCATCAGTATTATAGCTTTACAAACATATTCTCTTTCTCTGCTTTTTTCACCTTCACATATTATCCCATTACACTTCCAAATGGAAATGGAAGGAAAGACATAGTCTAAGAAAAAAATCACTAAGCAGAAATTGTCATACTGTGCCCAGACTGCTCTGTTCCAGGCACATAAACACTGAAGTTCTTTTTATCAAAAAGTTAATTGCAGTAACAGACTTCTGAGTATTAATTCAAAGAGCAACTGCATATTTTGTCCCATATTGCCTAAAATGTGGTTTAGCTAATGCTCCAAGTATATTAGAGGAATAAATAAGTGTTCAAAAGTTACTTGCTGCAAGCAGTTTATGAGCGTTATCTATCTTTTCCATAAAAACTTGAACTGAACTGGAAACATCTGTTTTGATCTCCTTCCATCAGCTCTTACTATAGACAGCAACTTTTCTTTTTCATCAAGTGATTTTTATTCTGACTTGGCCCTTACTAATCCACCACACTAATGTACAGCTTCTCAGGAAGAGAAAAAAGAATGAGAGACTTCAACTGTGCTCTGATTTTCATGCGAATCTTGCAATAGAGAAGTTGCTGTCCATGAATTTAAACTAATAGGCCCAACTGTTATCTTTGAATCAGGAATACAAGGGCACACAGTTCCATATAAAAGATCAAATGCATGATAGAGAAATGTAACTTTGTTTTACCAGCTTTTCCAATTATATATATGTGGATTATTTTAAATACAGTGTAAGTCCTACACAGATAAGTTTTGTTTGAATAATAATTTAAATATTTCACAAATCCAAACATAACTCTAGGGACAAATGTAAATATCATTACATCAGCTAGAGAAATCCTTCTGATACACAATTGCTGAAACTCAGCATTTACTAAGAAACAGCTAAAAAGGGAATACATCTTTATGTGCTTTGATTACCAAATATTTGAGAGCACTGCAGCTGTAACTAAGCAGTTAACTCCAAAGCGCTTGAAATACCTTGATACCTTCAGGGACAGTACTTCCTTACCTACTTTTCCACAGGTTTCACAAAATTTTTGTAATTGCACATTCAAAAGAGCAGAATTTGAAGGGCTGAATGACAGCAATCTTGGTGTTTGCTGAACCCCAGAACTGACCCACTATGGGTTACCCCGTAACCACCTTTTTCCCCATTCCCAAGATATACCAAGGTACTTCCAAATCTGTGTGGCTGTCCACTGATCCTATGCTGAGTAAGAATTATTTTGTGCAAACTGAATGAAAATACTCCCATTTCAAATATTTATCTGGCAAAAGGCTGATCTCTTGGTATTGCTAATTTCAAGGCAACCGCATCTCTGGAACTCTGGAGCTGCCATCTGCATGATGACTCAAAGGATCAAATTCCTGTAGGAAACTGTGGAGAGTGATGTCCATTTTGTATTTATAGCAAAGTTACCTAAATCACTCACCTCAGTTCAAGTACAAAAACTTTTACAAGTTTGATCTATAAACCCCAGCTTCTCCTGAAGTATAGATTTGTGCTTTGTAACACCAAAATAATGATGTGAATGCCTCCAATTCATTAAGGTGCTGTAAATAACCTAAGTGGAACTCATCCTGTACATTCAAAATTACAAATTTGCTTATGAATCTTGACCATCCAATGCTTTAAAAGGGAAAAGTGACAGTGTTGATTGTTCCTTCTTAAAATCATGAACAGCTGAGTACTCCAAGATATCATTACACATGCAACAGAAAGTGTGACAAACTCAAACAGATTACACACAAGAGCACAAAAACACAGCTCTAAAGAGAGTGTCAGGAATTACTTCACAAAGACATAAAATGAACAAGTGTCTCTCCAAACATAAGGAACAGGATGTCTCACAAAACAGGCAGCGCTAGTTGGTAATCGAAGTTTAAAAGAAACTTTCAAATAGAACAAATCCACAGTGGGGAAGAAAAAATTGTTTTACAGTCCAGATTTCTGAGTTTTTCATACCAGAATCCTTCTTCTTACGAGGAGCAGACTAGGACTGTGTAGGATTTTTAAGTTCCAGAAACACTTCAAGCATTAAGTAGCTTAACTATCAACTGCAGTGAGCAATCACCTGCTTACAATCACTTCACTGCTTCTGAAGAATAGGAGACAGCAAATGTAATCATCATTTTCTCAAAGCTTTCTGGACAGAAGCTGTGTACAGAACAGTAGACATCTGATCACAACAAAGTACTCAGAGATACTGAGAGTTACATTAATTCATTAAAGAGTCAAGGAAGCTTTAGTTATTTAATCATGATCTGTAAGGGCTCTCTGAAGGAGTCAGCACTTCTGGGGACAGAGAAATCTGACTGATGCAACTTACTTCACTATCAAATTTTTTCAGTAAAGTCCACCTCCAAAGCTACTTAAAAGAAGTTAAACTGAACAGGAATGGTCCCTATACTGATAAATACACAAAATAAAGAGGGGAATAAATTATCAGTTTTGTATGTGGGAGAATAGCACTAGTCAAAATCTGACAGGGCCTGCCTGCTAACAGGTGGTGGTACTCAACGCACTCGTGTGCAATCTGAAAAATCAAGTGTGAAGCAAGGTGACAAAGCTTGCCAACAGGATTGGGATATTCAGAGTAATGAAATTCAAAAGACAAGTGTGAAGAACTGCACAAGAACTTCATAAAGCTGAGTGCTGGGCTATAAAATGGCAGATGAAGGTTCACAAAACAAGGAAATTAACATGACAAAGGAATTGGCATTGATGATGGGAAATATGGAGTAGTTTCCATACAAGGAACAGCTCAAAATACTGGCATTCTCCATACTTGCAAGTCAAGAGTGGAAAGAAGAGGAGAAGAAATGATGGAGGTCTACAGAAACTGAGTGGCATGGATGAAGTGAATAGAAACCAGCTTTCCACTGTCTCTTCTCTAAGAGCACTGAGAAGCAGGCAGCTCATCCAGGAGGCAGCCACTTAAAACATAAGCTGTGGAGCTGAAGACCTGAAAAAGGTTAACATGGTTTTCCTGAAGTTTTTTTCAAGTGAATGGGCAGATTTATGAAGGAAGCTCCAACACAGGCTGCCCAAGACAAAGACATCAGTTCTTGTTCAGCAAGTCCTCAACCCACAAACTGCTGAAATGTCTCCTCTTCTGTTCTGCACTCCTGCTCCACCACTCAGTCTAGAAGAACCTTTGCTCTGGTCTCCTATGGCTGCTGTTACACTCTCAAGCACAAACCCTGCTCTCTCCTTCTGGGTTGTTCCAGTCACTGCTGCCTTTACCCAAGCACATTCTGCACATGAGGAAATGGAACTTTAAAACTCCCAACTGTTTTGTATTTAAATGGCAAGTGTGGCACAGAATTGCCTCAAGCCCACTGAGCTGTAGTGTTCTAGTTCTTCATCACAAGCAGTAACAGCCAGGCTTCATCAAACACCCCTGGCTCTGCAGTTTGTTGGTTTTTTTATACAGAATTTTAATACAAAAATTATAGCTGAATAGAACTGTTACATTAACAGACTGCAATATGACTTCAAAAAAGATGTCCTTACCCCTGGAATGACCACAGCCCCAACTCCATTCTTCAGTTTTGATCTTCCTCTGCCACCTCTTCCTGAGAGACCAGCTCCTCTTGGTCTCCGCTTCCCTGGGAATCCTGATCCTCGGCCCTATTCAATGTAAGGTAACAATGTAAATGCAACCTCAAGTTCTTTTGTTACATGGGATTCAAACTTGTTCAGTTCATCTAGGGAAAAACATAAGTAAAAAAAAACAAACTGTGATTTCAGGTGAGTATGTGCACACCAGGGCATGGTCATTAAACCTCTGCATGAATCTATGTGAAATACCTTTAATTACTTACATTGTGTAATATGCTCATCTTTATCATCAATGAGAAAGCAGCCAAACCAGCAATGTTTATTTTCTGCTCAGGAGTAACTGAAAATATGCATTTCCCCCACCACTTCCCCTCCACCTCAAGTTGCAAAGTTTCCAAAATATATCTTTTATTCTATGATTCATTTTTCTTTTCTCTTTGAACAGTCAGCCCAGACAGTCATGGGACTTCTTGCACAGGGTCTGGACACTTGATTACTGGTAATCATAGATACTTTTCTTACACTATGAATAATCAAGTGAAACCTGGAATTTATTAGGATTGAGTCCCACTCACAAAACAAAGTGGGAACTGGCTCCATGGAACTCTCTTAATTCAGCATATATAGAGAGAGTTTTTTATATTTATTCTATCAGTTACACTCAGATCAACATTCCCCATACTGTGAAGTTTTTTTTATACAATCTCCACTTATATACAGACAGCTTCTTTTCTCCCTTCCCTATTTAACATGCAGATGCAGAGCTGCAGTGTTGTGCTTTGGAGCATTCAGTGTGTTCAACTACAATTATCTTTGGGAGAGCAAGTATGATTTTACTATTACCTGTTATTCATACAGTGACTTAAGTTTGGAATTTTGGGGTTTTTTGGTTTGAGGGTTTTTTTTAATTTCTGAATGAACTAAGCACAAGAGGATTCCTAATCCTCCCTAATCATTTCCAGAGAGAAAAATCACATCCCCCAGTTCTGGCTGATCTCTAAGACATATTTACAGTGTGTCTCAGAGCCTCTAATCTGTGTAACTGATAATTATGGCATGTACTCAAATAAGCACCTTTCCTACTACAAAATAAGCATTGACATTATTTATTGCATTTTATATTTGTCAATAATCTCAGCTCCTAATACAGCCCAAGTGTGGAGTACAGAGCATGGGGTATCCAAACATTTGCTGCAAAATACTTCTAATACCACAGCAGAAGTTTTGCTCTGTAAAACATTGTCAGTGGAAGCAACAAAGCTCTGTGGGGACCGTGTCACCAACAGACATGAAGGGTTCTTTCCTGATGGAGACAGGAGTTCCTTGGATGGAAATAAGCACTGTGGGCTCAATATTCCCTTACAGTATTTCTCAAATATTCCAACTCCTGCTTTAAAGAACATAAAGAACTTTATGGTCATAACTAAAGGGAGAACTGAAGGATCCCAATGTTAAAACTGTATTAACACCCATTTAATAAAGGAAAGAGAAATTAAATTGACTCACACACCATGTTAATGAAATACAATGATACTTGAGTGAAAGGTATGATGTTGCTGGATGCTGAGGTGAAACAAAAAAATGTCCTTAGATATCTATGGAGCTAATACATATGCACATACAGGACAAACAATCATCAATTTTTTAATGTGAAAACTCTTCTGACAAGTTTCTTATTTTCCGTTTCAGAACAGGTGTCAGTATTGTTATTTTCACACAACTAGTAACAGGAATAAGCACAAACTTGTATCAATGTTAATGCTGAATATTAAGCTGAAAATTAATGCTTAAAGCAGCAAAAGCTAAGCTGATGTCAAATTAAAATAAAATTAGAATGAGAGTTAAAGTGAGATGAACTTAAATCATTGGGAAGCTACAGCTATTTGTCAGTTTCATAATTTAGCTTTTTTTTTTACTTTACTTAAACCAAATAATTCTACTTTAGTTACTTCATGGTAAATGTCATTGGGGATATAAGTTTTAGTCCATCTAATCAGGTAGGAAAGTTTTTTATTCTCCCATCAGCTAAAAATGATGTCACTTTGAATCCACTCTGTGAGATTTCTTCACAGCGATGAATTCAAGCCATCATTCAGATCTCTGCTCCTTTCCATGCCTGGCTTACCTTACTGCCAGTCTTGAGGACATTTTCCTTCTCAGGTAATTTATTTTGACAGCCAACCACAAAAAATGATATACTTAACACACATGAAATTTGGGTAATACAAAGTATTCTTTGTCACTGAAATTCAAGGCAATGCCATCATACTGTACACTCTGGAAAGCTCACATCTTTTAGCCTGAAAGCTCCAGAGTTTCAATAATTTTTAGAGGCCTTGAACAGTAACAGAATGGAAGATTAATTAAGGTGTGAGATACAGAATTTCATCACTAATCTCTACAGCAGAAAGATAGCAATGGATACATGAAAATAAATTCAAGTTATTTACCACTTTGATGCTCCAAATGGCACTGCCAGGAAGCTGTCTGGATTTAAAAATGTCCCGACCTTCAGAAATGTCTGGGGACCAGGAAGGTGGGCTGACTGTATTATTGGTACTCCAAGCCCCCTAGGATACGGTAGGTGAGAAAATAGATGTATAAAACTTTGCAACA
>NC_031769.1:6251735-6322735 GCF_001522545.3 Parus major
AAAAAAAAGGAAAAAAAACAAAACAAAACAAAAAGCAAAAAGCAAGCAACAAAAAAAATCTGAAAAGCAAAGCACATGCAGGCATAGGCATTACTACATTAACTTAAGTAGTCAATTAGTTCACTGAGTGAGTAGAAAGTGGGAAATTTTTAGTTTCTCATTGAAACACACCCTAAAATTAATGGTTACTTCCAACTGATGGTTAAGTGCAACAAAATGAGTTTTATAAAGAAAGCTTAATACAAATCTAAAGCAAGCAATCATAACAACAGCAAATTACATGTTTAATTTTTATTGCATCAGTGAAGACGACAGTGGTTGGAGGTGGCAACATCCCCTTTTATATTCCAAATCAGAGTTTGGAAGAACTGATGGCCCCAGTTGACTTTTGAAGTTTAACTACCCCCAATCACAGCAACAACTAGTCTGAGACGCACAGCAAACAAGAGGAATATGAATAAACCACTGGACAAAAGAAAAGGAAAATAGCCGTGGTAATCAACAAAGCAGCTCATTCCTGCAAGTCTACCATAAATAAACCATTATAAAACCTTACCACTGGTTTTCTTTCACCCCAGCATTTTCATGTTATGCTGTGGTATCACATTTTAACATGCTATTATGTGTATGTAATAATATACACCATATGTGTACCTACAAAGTCTTTTTAGTTAATTATTATCCCTTTTTATGTAGTTCCATCATGGTGAGATATTTTATGACTGTCGCTAGAAATAAAGCAAAACAAGAAGAAAATACTAAGACAAACAAGGAAAAAAATACTGAGGCTCCTCATAATAAATAAGTAAATAAGTAAAATCCGTGGAAGACTTTCTAAAGCACAGAAGAAAGACTGTGGGAGACAGACATCATAAATAACTTCACTGCCAATTTACACATTAGATTAATAAAGGACACTACATTTTCCCAATTCTGAATTTGTGAAAGTAAAAAATATTGAACACCAGGACGAGAAGTGGAACTGATGAGAAGTGTAGGTTTACCTTCCCCAGAATGCCATTCAGCAGCACAATCCCAGGGCTGATATGGAATAACCTCATGCATACAAACAATCCCAACTATTCACAACTGCTCACAAGGGCAAGCCCAAACACATTTACACCTATTGACTATTGGGATGTACAATAATGATAATAAGCATCAAGGAAAATGAGATGGCTTTGCAAAATGTGTGGGGTTTGGGTTTTTTTTCTTTTCTGAAATGCAATTTTTCCATCAAGAACTTGTGTGAAATAAGTTTCTTTGGAATCAACAACTCCACCAAAACATATGTTCATCTTGGACTGCAAAGAGGTGCCTTGCTAACAGCTGCACTGCCTGAAAATAGGACTATCCCTCGTCAGTGACCTAATAATTATCCTAATTATGGATAAAAGTCACATGGTAAAAACAGCAGCACTCGGTACAACCCACAGTGTGGACACAGTGGTATTCAGCATAAATCTGCTTTCTGGGAGTTTAGCTTTACATGCACAGGAAAAGGAATATGGACAACATAACACTTAAAAAAGTTACAACTTGACTATTCTGCCCACACAACCTACAAACTGCTTAGTGCCCAGAGCACATGTGTGCTTGGGATGGCCATCAATGCCTCCCCTCTGGCAAGGGGCTCCCAAAAGCCACTCCAGAAGAACAGCTCCTGACAGTAGCTGCTCGAGGGTTCCAGTCAGTGTGCTCACAGAAACACTCTGCATTGGAAGATTTTACTATCTCAGTTTTCTCCTTGACTTCAGATAAGTGGTCATCATGCAGACCAGTCAGGAGATCAAGAGGTTTTCATCATCTAACAGGAGAACAGTGCTGGGCAGAAACCTTCTGCACCTTCAGACCTAAAGATGGACGAGTCCCTGTTCACACCCAGGGCACAAGGATGGAACACCGTGACAGAACAGGGACATCATGTCAAAAATGGGGGAAAAAAGGGAAATTTGATATCCTGGTGGGCTACTAAACAGCAGGTCTGTGGCACAGGAGATTTGCCTTAACTATTCCAGCCATAGTTTTACTGTCAAGTAACAGTCAATTTTAGCAGGTGAAATTCCAACTTCCATTGAATTTTAATTAGTTTCCCCATTACTTCTAAAATTCATAATGCATGGTAGGTTAACTGTTCTTATAAAATGGCAACTCAAAGAATATCTGTATAGCAACACAAAGAAAATCTATTTGTCAAAGAATCAATCTTTACATCAATCTATAAAGGAGGCAACATGCTGACAGTGTCAAAATTCAAGATCTTAAACATGCTGAAAATACTTAATCAACAACTAAAATTACCTACTCTTAGTCTGAAGGTACAAAATTATTCTCCTTTTAAGAAGATAACTTTTCTAGTGATTAAATATATTCAAAAGATTAAAAAGCTAAAAGAACATTAAATATGAATACGAAATATTCAGTCTTGCAAAACAAAATGATTTGTATATGATTCATGAACCATATTGTTAAGAATTAAATTGGAAATTTAATCCAAGTTTTATTGTAGATCAGAAAAATTTGAATTCTTGGTCAGATAAACTTAATTAAAAACACATTTCCACAATACCACGAACAAATGAATTACATCAAAGAGATGCATTAATTATATTTTGGCTTTTAATTAATGCCTATTACCACACAACACTGCAGAGAAAGTTTTATTCAGTTCATTTACATCAGAACACCAGCAATAATTATGTACTGTGACAGAAACAGGAAGTTCTAATTCTCCATCATATTCTTGAGTCCTCAAAATTGAACAACACAGCTGCAAGTAAATTATAACAAAAGGAAACCCAGTGTCAGCAAGGGTCAGGAGATCTCACTAAATTACCACTGACTGTGTTTAGCTGCTTAACGCTTTATGAATCTACTGCAATTGCAAATGCACAAAGCTCGATTTGCAATTTAATATTTAATGTAATTTTAGGGTTGTGAACAAACTTTAATCAGTTGAAAATACAGTTCTCCTCATTAAAAAAACCCTAAAAAAACCAACCAAGCACCAAACATAAGAACCATAACAAAAACTCATTCTTGGAAAAGACTGGTTTTTGATCTTTTTTTCCAACAGCATACTTAATGATACCATGTAAGTGAAGACAGCAGAAAAGCCATACCATCCAAGACAGCACACAAACCCATCACAGCACTCTGTCTTTTTTGGTCTCATTTAAAAAAACTCTTGAAACACCAACAGATATTCAGTGTGTTGCATAATAGCGATCACCAGCATCTTAGTGATGAATATTAAATACCTCTGAACACAGTATTTCTCAAGAAAAACACTCTGGAATAAAACTGTAATAGTATTTATGGAATTTACAAACCCAGCAGAAGTCTACTGTTTTTTATTCAAAATGATTCTACAGAATGATCTCAACTTTTCACCTACCAGTGTTTCAGTGCCAAAATTTGTAATGCCTTCTATTTACTGACTTAATCTTATACTTTCCAGTACACAGTGCTATAGCAAAAATAACTATTTCAAATCTGTTCAATTCAGATACACAGAACAAATACAACATTTAATACAGACCTCCACGGAAAATAGTCATTTTCCTTGCAAAGATTAATTTCAAACTGGATCTATGTCAGATTAGTCATTAATAAACTTAGATGATAATTTCTACTATGACTGCTGCTTCAGAAAAGAAATTTGAAAATTATCAAAGTGGGGTCCTGCCCCTGACATAAATTTGTAGTTTATAGGCAAGAGTGGTACATCTACATATTCCATGGAGAAGAAACTGGACAGACACAACTCTAAGGACAGCACTATAAAAACCTGATCATGCTGGCAGCTCAGCATATCTGTGATCTATGAACACTCAAATTTCATATACATGTAAAAATTAATTTGGCTGCACTGTGGAATAGGCAAACAGGAATAGCAGACAGTCCTTGGAACAAAACCCAGTGAGATGCTGAGCCTGGCAGGTAGAGGGTCCTCCCACAGGGCAGAATGCAGCTTTTGTGTAGCTGAGGGTATGGGTAACATGCTGTCCTAAAAAACACTCTCAAGAGAAGGGCACCTTAGTGACATGGGCTGACACGTTCCCCAAAGCTCAGTAAATCTGTACCAGCCACAGCCAATTCATACAGCTCCTAACTGTACCTACACTTTGATTTATACACATCCCCCCTTTTGGTCAGAGGCTAAATTTTCTCCTGTTGTTTCTAAGCAAAGTTGGGATGCCTGCAAAAGTGCCAGGCAGCAGAGAAATGCTGCCATCAGTGACACTGACTGCAGCCCTGGAAGGGGTTCATGAAGTCTTTTTAAGCAGAATACTGTCTTCATTTTTGAGATGGGTTTTAGTCCTTTCCAAACAGGAGCAATGTGATGCTGCAGATACATCACTAGCACGGGAAATTACTTCAGATTATGCAGAATTTTGTATTCAGTGGCAAACCAGAATAATTAATCAAATAAATTTTATTAGCAATTGTATTAACAGATTCTGAAGAAAGGGCTGATAATTCATCCTACTGTCCAGCACAAGACATTAATTTAGTGAGAACAAATTCAAATCAGAAACTATCCTTCTACATGGATTCCCCTGACTTCAGTGAAGCATGTGTCTTATAAAATTCAGGGGAAATACAGCCAGGATCCAGAGAAATTTTTTTCTTATTCTTCTTTATAGGAAGTTCTATAAACCCATTGCAATGGATATATAATTACATTTTTAATGCAATAAGGACAAGAAATAATGAAGTAAGGAAAAGGACATTCCAACAAAGTGAACTGCATATTAAAAGCTTTCAAATTTCTAGGAGAAAGTGCAGAATACTACCATTTGTGAAATTACACTGGCTTGTCTTTGGGGTTCACAGAGTGACCAGACTTCATGAAGGAGCTATTTTAAACCTGAGCAGTCCTGGACAAGAAACAAGTTCTGCAATGGAAATTCCTTTGCACAACAGAAGAAAGCAGGGGTGAACCCAATGTTAACTTCACCAGGCACAGGAGCCACAATCTCTTTCATCAGCAAAACCCACCCAATTTCTGTAACTTTCTGTCCTCCTCTCTAGGACAGGCAGCCAAGAACTCCTGCAGCTGCCAGGTAACACTTGTATGGCATAACCTCACACCTGACACAGAGACACACAACAGCAATATCTGCTGTTTTATAAACAGGAAGAAGCAGACTCCAAACCCATAAAATTAATCCTCTTTTTAGAAGACAACTGCTCTTCAGTGCCACCCAGAGAAGAATCACACATGACCTGGTTTACTCCAAACAGCTACACCTGTAACTTTATAGAAGCACCTTTTCCTTCAGTATTGTTTTTCCCATTTTTCACTTGCTTTTAGATCAATGTGATCACCCCCAGATGGGCAAGAACTGAAACACTGTGTTAGGTTAAAATGTTCTAAAATAACCTTGCTTATGTCTCTTCTTGATCTGTGGAGTTCCAATGGCATGGAAAATATGATGGAAAATCATCAAAGAGCACTTTTCACAGCTGACAGCACCTGTCCTGTATAATGCTTTCCAAAAGCCAGAATTGGAGAAAGCATCCATTTTGAAGTGTCTATAGTATTGACACAAAGAAACAACAGGTGTTATTTCTCTGGTTTTATACCTGGTGAAAAACTACCTGCTTGCCTTCCAAACTATCCCAGAGAATCCCCATGTAACAGGAAATCCAACTGTCTGGATGCAATCCTGTGCCATGTGCTCTGGGATGACCCTGCTTGAGCAGGGAGGTTAGACCAGATGGCCCACTGTGATCCCTTCCAACCTGACCCATTCTGTGATTTAGCTTCTGCTCCTATCCACAACTCTCCACTCGGAAAACTACACATTTCTTTTAAAAAATTAATGTTCTCAGCAGAAAGAGTAATTTAGAACCACCAGAAAATAAACCTAAACCTACTTCTGTTTGCAATCTAAAGTGATTTAAATACATGCCTTCCACATTGTGGATTTGTCCAATTATATCTTGCTCAAAAGGAAAATACCTGCCTGTAACTGGACATCTAAAAATCTTTTTTTTTTTTTCATAATCTACAGAACACTCTTTAACAGCTTCCAGTCCCTCATCAAAAGGCCAGAGTAGGAACTTCAGAGTACTGAAGGGAAATTTATTTAAGGCATTGATATATCTCTGCAAATATGATATACACACTTGACTGTACAGTGACCCAGGAAAACCTAACTGCAGCACAACAAACACAAATCTCCTAAACTCATCAGTGGAAACAGCAGAATAACTTTCCAGAACACTATCTCATACCTTAGAAAGCAAAAATTTTTGAACCATTAGGTAACATGCAAAAACGGAAAGAATTGTGCAATATATAAAAATATATAAATATAAAATAAATAAAATATATAAAAAAAGTTTTGTTATCACCACCAGAAAAGCATGAAATCATCAACCTGGAAGTCCCAAAGACTAAAAATACGATGAGCAGATGAAACACTAACTTGTCACATTGACATACTTTTTGTATAGAATTTGACCAACAAGAAATGAATACCCTGGACTGATAAACCGTTTTCCCTGGAACACAACTCTATTAGAGAGAAAGAGGTTACAAAAAGTGTCAGAGTTGAGGATTCTTTTCACTTATCAAATTTAATCCTAGTCAAGCCACAATGATCTGTAGAAGATAGCTCTTGCATGGTATTTCCTAATGTAACAAACCCACACAATTATTTACCACACCATTAGAAACATCGATCAAGAAAAATATCTGTCAGTGATACTTCCTATATTTACAGGATACAGAGTTGTAGAAGTTTCTTCTCTAAAGCCAGTTTAAGAAGCTTTAACACACTTTGAAAGGGCCAGCTAAAATAAATGCATATATAAAAAATACAAAAAGTTACATTAAATAGCACAGCATTACATCTATCTGCATTTGCAGCATATTGTATGAAAAATACAACAAATTTTCTTCTAGTTTGCTTTAACAATGAGCCAAAAGAAACTTAAACTCTCCCCAGAGAAGCTTTATGACGGCTGACTTTTTAATTATTTACCATAACATTAATTCCTTGAAGAAATAAACTACACTCTCACTTAGGAGAATAAATGCATAAGAAATAGGTGAATTTGATGAGTTATACTGAAATTTAATGAACACATAATGAAATAGTGCATGTGCTTACCTGTCTGGATCTGGGTCTTCCAGGAGAAAACTTGCGTTTGGTGATGGCTGGTTTTCCCATGCCAATTTTCGGAGTGACTGATATGTAGGTGGTTGGGAGAGCACTCCCAGCAGCTGGAGGCAGCACTGGGGGCTGACTGTGCTGCACATCTCGTGCAGGATGCAAGTCCAGAGAAACGTCTGGTGAGGAAGACACATTTGTCTTGTTTAGATTAAGTGATGGGGGAAGTGAGGGACAAATCTCAGTCGGTGGTTTTATGGGTTTGTCTCCAACTGGTGAACTGTTTGCAACACCTCCATTTGAAGCAGCAGTTTCTACTTCTAGAAGTGCTGGTGCTTCTGACTTCTCATGGGTTTCTTCCCTTTCTACATCTTTCTGCACTTTTATTATTTCCAGTTGTTGTTCTATGGGGACAGAAATATCTCCTTTTCTTTCAGTCTCCAGCATTTCTGGTGTCCCAGTCATGGTCTCAGGTACTGAAGACAGAGACCGAGAGTCTGCTGTGGACACTTCTGATAGCTCCACAGTACCCTGAGGCAGCTGTGTCTCTTCAGCTTGTTTGTCCAACTCCTGCTGTGCTACAGCTTGAACACCTTCCACCACTTCCATTATTTTCTCAGTCTGACTGTCACCAGATGCTGATGTCTTTTTAGGAGACATTTCCATTTCAGCTGAATTGATTTCAACAGAGACTTCTGCTTCCAGTTGTGTGGGCTTTTCTTCTGGTGATATGCCTGTAATTAAGTACAACCATATTAAAGGCTCACTGTGAAAAAGAAAAAAAAACTTCAGGACTACTGGTCAACAAGTATACTTGGTACACATCATGCAGGCCAATACATATCACTTTACTTCTGTGAATTTAATATGTAGCTTAAAATATACTACATAAATATCTTTCTTTGTAGCTATTTTTACAGTACTCTATATTTTTAGTTCATTATTTTTCTTCCCTGAAAATGCAGCTGAGTAAATGACATGAAAATAGACCCAAGATTAATTTTTGAGGAACTGAACACACATTTCCAGGTAGGCAGCCAAAAGTAGTTTCTTCTTTTTCATTTCTGTGTATTGAAGTTGTATGCTTTCATAAATTTATGTATTTTAAGCTATTGTCCCAACACTTTCAAAAAGCTAAGAAGAACAGGACAAGTACAAGTAACATCATTTTCCTCCAAAATCTCTTTCAGACTTTAGGAAATCAACTGAAATGAAAACAGCTGCTGTTGGTTTAATTTAATTTACTAATGTATTATGAATTTCTTTCAAAAATATTTATCTAGCCTTCCCTTGAACCAAATCAAGCACCTTTCATCCGTAACATTCTTCATCAAGGAGTTCCAGAGTTTTTGTTCCACTCTATAAAGAATCACATTCCTTGTTCTGAATTTGGCTTCTCACACCTTCCTCTGATGGGCCCTAATTCTCTTACAGGCCACTTACTTTCTATTACACTTGCACTCTTCTTAAACTCACACTCCTACAACTTCCTCAGCCACTAAGTTCACAGCCAGCATTTTATTCTGAGTATTTCTTCACAGTTTAGATCATGGCCCTTCTACCACAGGCTGGGATGCACAACTCAGTGATCACAGCTAACCTGAAAAGTTGGGGTTTTTTTACTTTGTTTTTAAATACAAGTTTCTTGTCTCCCCTTACACCAAACATCCTCCAACATCATCTAGGACTGAATGGGACATCCTGGCAAGTTCTTTACCCTTGATATTGGTCACCAATGCATCTAGTGGATTTGACCCTTCTTAGCTGCTCCTCCCTGTGCATATGGTAAGATGCAGTTTCTCCCAAAACAAATGATCAGCTGCTGCAACTTTGTCTGGAAGATTAAGTTTGACTTACAAAGGAAAAAAAAGCCAAACAAAAAACCCCCCAAAAAACCAAAAAACCCAGAAACCAAAAAAAAACCCCAAAACCAGAAAATCCTTAATGAAGGATCCCTGTGGAGTTACAACAATAAAGCACATGAGAGAAAGTGTGAGTGACAGTATTTGAACAGCAACAAGTCATTGGGTCTTACAACAAACAGCCAGCATACAAAGCACTCGACTATTTTTCCAGCTTGGAAAAAGCCGATCCCAACAAAAAAAGTAAAAAAAACAAATATAAAGCAACACAAATATTCTGAACTCTCTTTGCCTTCAATAAAACACTTCTTTTATTAAGCAAAGAAGTTAATACTCTTGCTTGAGAACTCAGAACTGTTGCAATGTGTCTCCTATTGCTTTCTAGGTGCTTTTTCCTCTTGCATTTATAAAGCACTGCAAACATTATTGACTGCAAGAAGGTTCTGGTTTTGAAGGGTTCTGAACTGGTATTTTCTCAGAGTGCAAAACTCTTTCTTACCTTCTGTAACACACCCAAGAGCTGATTCCTGATCAGGGCCATCACCAATAATGGGTTGTTCCTGAAATGCCATATCCTCTCCAACACTTTCCATTTCCATTTCATTTGTACAAGCTTAAGGAGAAGCAAAGCAGTTATTAAAATTGTTGTTTATTCTACTACTTTGGCATCAACAACTGCTGTCACTGTTTGACCTTTTGGCTAAAGAGAGATTGATATTTAATGATGATAGTCAGGTCAGTAAGAAGGTTAAAGGGACTACACAGTACTCCTTAAAAAATAAGAACATTTTACTTATTAACAATGAAGCTGTTTTATACTACTCAGATGGTAAAACATGTCTGTAAGACAATTACAAGCACCTTATAGTGAAAACATGCACACAGTCAGACTTCTGCACAGCCTGAGCAATACAAGAAAGAATTTTCTTAAATTCCAAGTCTATAAAATTCAATAGAACTGGAAGCATGAAGGCTTCAAATGTGTATACAAATACTACAATGGATTATGGCATAGATATGAAGTTCCATCTACTATCAGCACTGGGAACACCGATTTTCACCTTATGTGTTCATCAACATGAAAACTGAACTTTGCCACTTTAGAACTAAAATATCTTAATCTCTGGCACTACTGAGTGCTTTTTTGGCTGACAGGATCATTATAGAGCACAGAAACAGGAAATACTTATTTTTTTCCCCCTTGTGTAAAAGCTTTTTCAGTTAAGGACATTGATTAAAATGCACTAGATGAAGTATGGGAAACAAACTATACAGCAAGCATTAACTTGAAGAGAGCTGATCATCCATGGACGTTAGCACAAAAAAAAGTGAAACAAATACAGCATTCTGCATCAAGAAAGTCTTTTTTAAGTTCAAAAAGCCAGGAACTATTAGGTGATACTACTTTTAGCACCCTAAAAGCTGTGCTCAGACTCTTCCTACTTTAAAGCCATACTTTAACTTCAAGGAAATGATCATTTAGATTGGCTCCAAATCTGATTTTGAAGTACAGAAGTGCTCTCCTGGGTATAAAACACTGCATGACTGTACTGATGTAATAGCTCCAGATTACTCCTAGCAGCTGAGATGACAGTCCTGTTCTTCCTTGGGGACAAGAGCATGCTTGTCAATGTTTCTACTACCTAGAAATCCTAACAGAAGCACTGCTTAAAACTTCAGCCTTCCAGATAAACCTGCTACTTACTCAAAAGGAGTTTTTGTAGGAGACTGGGAGTTGTGCCAGTGTATGTTTTGTTTTGGACATCTTCAAAATGCTCTAAGAACACTGCCTGGGAGTCCACAGCCTCTCCTAAGCTTTCAGAAGGGAATGACCTGCAAAGGCTTAAGTGGCCACTCTTCCTAACCTGGTGGCCATATTCACTGACAGAGTGAGTTTTTACATTTACAGACATTTACCTCCTGTCACTGCCCTTCCTCTAGCAGCACCTTTTCCATCATGTCTTTGCTGCTCACAAAAGGTAATTTACAGGATAGCATCAAAGGGATGACTTGTTTATACAAAGCATCAGTTTGAACACAAATATTAGAGTTTTGTTGGAGTCCAACACCTCCCCCTTCCTGCCAAAATTTACCAGGCTTTCAAAATCATAGATACTTACAGATAACAAAAAATCAGTGCACAAGCACTGCTGCTTAAGCCCAAAAAATGCACATGGCAGTGGCTCTGCAGTTGGTCTGTTATATTTTACCTTGCTTCTGAATTTAACCACAGCTGTACTTCTCCAGGGAAATTCAACCTGGATGAGTGTAGGTGCTGCCCAACAGACCACGTGGTGTGAAATACACAAAAGCTTTTAGTCATGAGTTTATAACACTGCTCTTGTGGATGACCCACTGGGTTCAGATCAGTAGATCCAAGTCCACCCTGTGCTTACTGTTACTGACCTGTTGTTTAAAAAATACACATCTCCACAACTTTCTGCCTTCTACTTGACTTGTCCACTTAGACAAGAATGTCTCAGAAACAAGATGACTGATCATATGCTGCTTTGAAAAAAGACACCTATTAAAAGCTGTTTAGCTAAATAAACACGTGTCCCTTGAACACAGTCCAGCTCCCACTGCTCTGTCCTTCCTGGATAAGGTGAGGAGAACAGACACTATGAGAGTGACCAGCAGTTAGAGAGAAACAGAACTGAATGTCTCCAAGAATACCTACCTGGCACAAATGAGTAAAACAGCCAGGCTGCCAAATGAATACATTTATGAACTGTACCACATTCAAAATAAATTAGTGAAGTTTACAGCTACAGGCTGAGAGGCTGGAGTTGGAAGGTTGAGAGACACAATTACGGTGCTCACTAGCCCATGCTTGTATCCAGGATCCTGAGGCCAGGAAGAGAAGCCACCCATGGATTGCTTGAGCAGCTACTGTTAGACAGAGGAAGGGATGAACCTCACAGAGCAGAATTTGAGTGGCTGGTTCACAGAAGACTTAGTGAGACTGCAGATATTATATCTGACATTAGTATTTTGGAACTGTGAAGTTTGATTACCTGTTATACTCTCAGGACCAGGAATGAGTTCAGAGGTGTTCATTACATCACATGACTGAGTCTGATCCCCTTCTCCTTGTCTACAAAGAGTGCAGATGTAGTCTTTCAATTGAGACTCCAATTCACTACCTGGAGATCTGTCACATTCTATGTGAATCCATCTGGGGAGATTAATTTATTGTAGTTTAATTTATTGTGACTGTGATTTTAGTAATGAAAATATAAAGCATCATAGTAAAAATCCATTAAAAAAATAGCGCTGTTTCCCATTCCTATGGGGAAATAAAAATTTTCATCCAATGCTTGATGATGGAGATTTTTTAAAGGAATAAGAATGGTATGTCAGCATGTCAAATAGTGAACAAACTTAAACACGAAGACCTAAATTGTTCCTAAAGCAAATCAGACTCCACAAGATGTAGAGCATCATCATGATGCTGCACAGTAAGATACCACTGAATATGAACCATAGCTCATATTCTTGAAATGTTCAAAATAGTGTATTTTATTTTTTTAAAAATTACTAAAATAGAAAAAGACATGAAATTAAATAGAAAATATAAACCTGAAAATTAAAAAAAAAAACAAAAAACAACCCATATCACTGCAACAACAGTCTTTAAGCTTTAGGACAATGACTTTTTTAGCACCCTCCTTCACAAAATAGGTTAAATTCAAGAGGCAGCAGCAGCTTGCAGCAAGCAATTGCCAGGTACCCTCATGTAACTGCCAATTAATACTTATTTGTTAACATTAAAATGAAGCTACCTGCTACTGTTCATTGTATTTAGGGATGAAAGATCAATGAGCTGCACAAGATCCTGTAGCACTGTACATCAAACACAGTGTACATCCTTCCCAGAAACCCAGCAGTGTCACACAGCTCATCAAAAGCTTCACACATTTTAGTACAAATTAACAAAAGCTGGATACTTACCTTTTGCACATATGACAATGCAACATATCTTTCTGGAAGTCTTGGAGGCACAGTTTTTCACAGAAAGGACAAGATAAGTTGTCTTGCTGTTGGTAACAACTGTCACATACCAAACAATTATGGTGCCACTGACAACTTGTTCGCGTGCCACACTCAGCACATATTCTACAGTTCTAGAGATCACAAGAATTTAGTAATTAATTAAGATATTTCACAATGTGATAGAACTGCCATTAACTGACATTTTCATGTTTTGAATTAAATTTAATAGCTTTTGTCCTTGATAACACAAAAAGTTATCCAAGACCTGACAGCAGAGCATGAATAACCTGCAAAACAGCAAGAAGTTTCCTGACACTACTCCCTGACTTGAAAAGAGTATTTCTTATGGGGTCAAACTTTTTTATATGCTACTCTGTTACGGTATGGCTGCCACAAACTGATGTAACATTACATACATATCATATACAGGGACTTCCCACGTTATGTTGCAATTACTTTCAAAGGCACTGATAAAACAACAAATTCATCCTGCCTTCCTCAAATGCAAAGGAACCCACGAGCTGCAGAACTGTTCTGGTAAGCAAGGAGGAGTTGAGTATAAAGAGACTTCAAGTACAGATTACATATACTATTATATAGCTTTGAGTGTACATTTTTGTTCCCACTGGATCACAAAAGCAGCTGTTATTAACTGCAGGTTATCCACTGCACCTGGATCCTACACTTCTCTTTTTCCCTATGGAGGCTGATTTACTGTCCTGTAAAGGCTGCTTCAGCCATAGCACTGACAGCTTCCCCCACAGAGCAGCTGTAGAGCCACAGGATTTACATCCAAGTGGGATTCCTTCAGAAATCCCAAATTACATTACATGGCAACAGCAATGCACAATACACCTGGAACAGCAGTGTGGATAACAAAGTTTGAGCTCTAATAAATGCCAAGGAGTTACTCTGAAACCTTTCCACTTACTTTACATTTCCAACCATTTGTTGGTACGGCATCCATAACTGGTTGTAGACAGAAAGTGTGGTAGCCTTTGTCGCATGTATCGCACACCAGCATCTTGTTGTCTTCCCCAGAGTGTCTAAGGAAAGTAACAAGTGATCAAAAATTACTTCAGTAAGCAGCAACAAAAGATCTGTTTCAAGTAAAGTCTAAACAGGAAGACACAGGTGTGCACATAGAAATATGCAAACACTACTTACAAATATCTCCAGAGATAATGCCTTCAAATTAATTTTTATATATGAGTGCAGACCACTGTGTTTATTCACCAAGAGCCGAGCCTGAGCAACCATTGTGAATACTAGGTATTGGCCCACTTTCACTTACACACATGTAAACAGGTTTAATGGTCTTTCTGTACTGAAATCAGTTCAAAATCTGCAATGTACATTGTATTTCTTTCTGAAAAGAACATCCAATTGTACTTGTTTCTGCAGTTTTTCCAAAGGAAGAAAGGAGCCAAGTCTGACAACTGGAGCTCCTACAATGTCAAACAATATGACTGCAAGAGCAAAGCAAACATTAAAGGAAGAGATTTCAATTTTTCTACAATGATATATTACAGAGCTCCACCACAGATTCCAGTGATAAAACGAATTTGCTGACAGCAAGACAAATAGTTTGGTAATACCTAAAGGCATTGTGTTCTGCCTTAGTTTAAATAAATTAATTCAGTAAGTAAACATGCAACAAGATTTGCCTAGATAAAGCTTTGCAGTATATGGGATTTTACATACTAGATACCACCTCATTACCTGGGAGACCTGGTATTTTAAAAACCCCCCTCTTTGCATGAAGATATGCTTAAAACGTTGTTCTTCCAATAATGGTGAAAAGCCACCATACTGCATTAAGTAATTATAGAATCAAAGAATGGTTTGGGTTGGAAAGGACCTTAAAGACCATCCAGTTCCACGGGCAGTGATACCTTCCACTAGACCAGGTTGCTCAAAGCCCATCCACCCTGGCCTTGAACATTTCCAGGGTGAGGCATCCACGGCTTCTCCAGCCAACCTGTTCTGAGCGCCCGTCTGCCCAGCCTGTACTGGTGCTTGGGATTGCTCCAATCCAGGTGCAGAATGTTGCACTTGGCTGTGCTCAGGTTCATGAGGTTCACCTCTCCAGCCTGCCCAGGTCCCCCTGGATGGTGTCCCTTCTCTTCAGCATCAACTGCCCCACACAGCTTAGTGTCGTGGGGAAACTCGCTGAGGGTGCCCTCGACCTCGCTGCCCATGTCATAACAAAGATATTTAGCAGCACCAGCCCCAATTCCAACTCCTGAAGAACAACACTCATCACTGGTCTCCACTTGAGTCCTTGACCCCAACTCTCAAATCCAGAGTGCTCCATCTGTCAAATCCATTTCTCTCCACTTTAGAGAAAAGGATACTGTGCTGGACAGTGCTGAACACTGCGCAAGTCCAGGTAAGTGACATCAGTTCTCTTCCCCCGTAACTTCTGTAATCCCATCACAGCAGGCACCAGATTTTTCAGGCACTGTTTGCCCTCAGTGAAGTCGTGGTGTCTGTAACCATCACCTCCTTATGTCCCAGGTGTCTCAGCACAGTTTCCAGGAGGATCTGCTCCATGACCTTAGTAGGCAGGGAGGTGGGACTGGCAGTGATTCCCCTGGTCTTCCTTATTTCCAAAAATGGGGTCTATGTTTCTTCTTTTCCAGTCAGTGGGAACTTCACTAGAGTGCCAAAACTTCTAAAATATGATGGATAGTGGCTTAGCCACCTCATCCACCAGTTCCCTCAGAATCCTTGAATGTAACTCATGTGGTCCCATGGACTGGGTGTAAACACATCACATTTTCTCTACTTTTCTACTAAAAAGAAGATTTGTTAGCAGATGCTGTAATTACCCAGTAAAACGTTTTCAGGGATACTTTTTAGAATGTGCTTCTCTTTTCTAGTTTCATTGCTGAGATTTGCTATCTGCTGTGTGTGATCAGGGAACACCCTTCTTTTGAAGCGGGTTGAGCGAATTGCTAGTAGATACCAAGTGTTCGGCTTGGGAAACGGGAAAGCACTGACTGATCAGATATATGAAGCAGTACTAGAGTGGGTTTTTTTCCTTCATATTGTCACAGCTGATCTGACTAAAGCTGAACAAAACTCTTATTTCTTTTTCAGTAAGTCCTTTAAAAAAAACAAGCAAGTGAAAGAACCCTGCAGTGCCCATCAGAGTAAGTTATAAGAGAGCACACCGACAAGCAGTCAGAATTGTCTAAGTGAACCCTTTCAGTGCCACAGCAATTGAGTTTCATTGTCTTTGTCTGGTGCAACCACTCCATCAGGGCCACTCAAGTCACTTTGTTTCTTTGTTCAACTAAGCCACGGTTTTGTTTTCATAATGACTCTTTATGTACCTCTAAAACACATTATATGAGAGGGCCTAATGCAGGAGACCTGCCCAGTGTGCAGGTACAGGCACAACTGAAGTGTCAGCTGAGTAAAAAGCACAGCTTCTCAGACTGTGAAGGCACTACATTGAAATTATTTATCTGGTAAATTTGAGAAAAATCCTCCTGTATAAAAGGAGGAAAAAATCAGAATGTTTTGCTGCTTTCCAGAACCTGCCAAGGTAATGGCAACTTTTGGGGTAAAACACACAGGACTTTCAGCTCATCTCTTTCAGAACAAAGCTTACAATACAAGGGTTTGCTCAGCTACTTATTACAGCATCATAACAGGGAAGATGGGAAAATCATCTACAATTTTTGGGGGAAAAAAATCCCCAAACAACGAAATATGCATTTCAAAATCACAGGACATAAATTTCATGCCATCCTCCTCCATGTCCTGTAAGTCTCACTTACTTGCAGTTCTGGCACACTTTGCAATCAGGACACTGCCAACCTGCTCTTTTTAGAGGTGTGACTTGGATGTCCAGACACATCCCATGGTAGTGCTGGCCACAGGTAGTACAAAAAAGTTGATCTAAGAGGTCTCCAGGGCTATCGCACACTGCACAATTTGCTTCTTCCTTTGCTAAAAAGAAATATTTTTTTTCAATTATTATTTTGTTCAAAACCATGAACAATTCAGTGAACCCAAAAAATTATTTAGTAGTTCTTATGCATACAAAACTTGATAATTCTTAAGAAATTCAAATTTAATTAATATATTTAATAGTTACTACTTTAATTCCATTTTCTCAACTAATCTTCTCATAACAAAAGTACATTCATTTTAAACCTTAATGAAGTCTTACAAAAAGAAACAGTTTTATTCTCCTTGAGATACAGCTGAGAGCTTCAGAATCAACTCCTCTGTGGAACAAGTATAAAACAAAGCTCCTAACAGACCTACATCTATTACTTAGCTCAAGTGTTAGCAAGAAGGTTGCTCTAATTTGAGTTAGGACAAGGAAGTCTATCAATTTGAACTAAAAGCTGAAAGAAGACAAGCCTGACCAGTAAAT
Organism: Parus major; assembly: GCF_001522545.3. Classification (NCBI taxonomy): domain Eukaryota; kingdom Metazoa; phylum Chordata; class Aves; order Passeriformes; family Paridae; genus Parus; species Parus major. The sequence continues at coordinate 6,269,117 of NC_031769.1, forward strand.
CCCTTCCTCGTTCTGCCATTAAAAGAAAAATACTTTGCTGTGCAGCACGGCTGGTCTTTACAAACAGAAGAGTATGAACTCACATCTTTTCTATCCCTGAACACACATTAATTCTTGGGTGTGTGAAATGTGACAGTGCATCTAAACAAATGCATTCTTAAACTGATCCTATGACAGTGCAGTTTTCATAAAACCTGGTACTAAGTGTGTCATTCGAACAGTGTGTACTTACATCTTTCAGGAGCCTGATCAATGTGGTCTGGACAAAGGAGGGACAAGTTACTGAAATCCTGAAATGTGCCTGCTCCAGCAGCACAGGGGTAATGGTACATCTGGGTACATTTCTCTTCACAGCATTTGATAGTGGCTCCAAGGTGCTTACAAAATGCACATCGCTGAAAAACAAACAGAACAAGCCATTAAAAATTTCCTTTTTCTTGTAATTTTTTAGCCAGATCTGTTCCCCTCCTTCATTTAGCAGATGAACACCTTAGCCAGTAGGAGGTAGTGAATACTGAGTAGGAAACTAGTGGGTTGTGTCTTTCAGTGGCACTCCCAAATCTTTACTTAAAATGTTTAATGAAACCCACTCTAAACGCTCTCTGATGATTAAGATTCTTCTTGTCACAGAAAAGCATTTTCATTCTATGTTATCTAATTTGAGCTACGTTCAGTAATGGAGCTTGGAGACTTATTCTGAAAATAAAGGCAGATGACACCATGCTGTCAATAGGTTATGACTAAAAACCACATGGCTCTCTAAGCTGTAATGTAAAACCACAGACACTGTAATCAGAAATGCAAATGGAAATCAAGTATGACGTTCTCCCAAAAATCTTACTGGCATTGTACAATTCTCTCTGGGACGATAATGCATTACATAACCTTGCACTCTTCTCATCTTGCCTTTCAAGACTACACAAATATCACCACCAAACTTTGAGAAGTCATAAATAGGCACGATTATTATTAGACACCAGAGAAATAATTTCTCAGAAAGAACTATACAATGATCCTCCAGCTCTCTAGTCAAGAGAGAGCAGAGTCTATCAGTCTGCTTGCAAAAAATCACCCACACCTTTCTGATTCAGTTAATCAATCTTTTTTTTTTTCTCGGATTCATTACAGTCCCTGAAGCACTGTAACATCCTTTTGCACTTTTTCACCAAGGCAACAATACTTTTTAAGGCACAGCACCGTAAGATTTTGAGTAAACTTAAGAAAAAACAGGTCAGTGGCTCACAGGAAGGCATACATAATACACAGCAACAACTGAGCTCAGGGACTCTCATTTTTCACAATAAAAATACAACACTAAAACTGGTGTGTTTGATTGCTAGCTGAAGTGTCAAGTAACATTCAAATATGAACATAAACCAAATCAAAGAAAAGTTATGTACTACATCTGCTTAATTCTTAGAATACAGACAATATTTATTACCATAATTCTTCTCTGTTTCAAAGCCTGGCATGAAATTAGGCATGAAAAAGTGCTACTACAAGTCCACAGATATCAAAACCAGCCCATATGAAAATACAAATCACAAAGCTGCCTGTGTCAACAGCTACCTTGATATACTTTAAAACCAGATGAAATGAACATCTTCAGAAAAATATCTGCCTGCACCACAACTCATGGAAAAGAGACAGAAAAAATATTAGTGTATGCTAAACAGAACTGCAGTGTAAAGAGATAAAATGCTCTGGCACAGAAATTAAAGGGATCACCAAGAAGAACTACTGCCAAGTTTGTGGGCTACAATGCTTAGTCTGTCCTCTGATCTGCAGGCCATCTCACCTCTACCCATGTCTAATCCCTGCTGACACTGGGAAAGGTGCATCCTGTTCCTTTACCAGCTGAAATGCAGAGGAGAGATGGGGAACAAGATAAGCAAATAACAACATGGAGCAAGGCAGCAGCAATGGTAATGACATTTATGGACTGCCAACAAGGCAAAAGTCGTGCAAGAAACTCCTCTCAGGAAACAATACCTTTAGTGAGCACTTGCTGAGGATGCTGCACAAGGTAAATCCTGAACTTAGATGTAAAACCATGAAAATACAGCTCAAAGCCTCCAGCTTCAAGAACTGCAGCTCCACAATGAGCCACACACAACCACTACCCTATTTTGTTCTTGATGTTCTGAAAACCTATGGAAATGAACCAGGTTTAGCTAAGACACAACTCTTACAGACCACACTTTTTTCAAAGATTTGACTCAGTACAAAAAAAACCCCAAACCAAGAAAAAAAAAAAAACAAACCAAAACCAAAACCCAACCAAAAAACACACAAAAAACCCAAACAAACAAAAAGCAAACAACAAAGGAAGGGGAACTTGGGAGGAGCTAAGGTCCAAAATGTATCCCTCAAAAAAGTATTCAACAAGACTTTGCTGGATCCCACCACTGACCCTTAGTAACTATTTAATCAGGAAAAGAAAATTATGAAAGAACTGTAAGCACTCAAATATTCCAATGTTTATTAAAAGCTCCGAATAATGGAATAAAATAGCAATATAAATGGCATTTTTAAACACCACATCTGTTTTTCAAAACCACCAATCAACCATGGTACGTAGCAAATACAAAATCAGAATGTAACTTTTCCCAAATGCTCTATGACTAAATGATGAATTTATTGAAAATGAGCAAACTACAGGATTACTAAAAAACCTTGAAAAATGTTAATATTGGTTTAAGGAACCACATAAAGATGCTGGAAGAAAAATGGAAGCCCAAGTTACATGTAATTGAACCCTTCAAACCCATCTGCTAAACTGCACTGGCAATGAAAAGCATTTGGCAGATAAGCAAAACACACTTTGAAAACAATGTGGTATGTATCATCTGAAGCAAATAAAAAGCACAGAATATCAACATTTGCTGAATTTGTAAGAGAGATAAAGCAGTCTGAAGAAATTAATGCCCAAAGGGATTTTTTTGGCAGCAGATGTTGGTGAGAAGAGTTACTTTTCCAGCACTAGAAGCCAACACTCCTCTGAAGCCAGGCCCCATGCTATGACCCCAAAAGAACAGCAGAAATCTATTAAATGAAACAAAAATATTAGAAGCTCTGCTAAATAAAATCAGTAACAAATACTACTGCTAAAATATGGAATCATGACAGCAGGAGATGGAATGAAGCAATAAATCATATTGCCCATGAGATACATGCCCATATGAGGACAGTACCAGAGCCAGGGACAGTCTGCAATCTCCAGTTTTGTTAGCATGAACACAAAATAAGGTGTTCTGTGAATGGGGTGGAAGCTGAATCCAAGTAGTTGAAAGGCAGGTATTGGAAAATAGTGAGCTCTCAAGGCAAAACAAACACTGTTTTGTTTATGGATCAAATAATTTTACATTCCTGTTCTATGGGAAGAAAACCCCAACTTTAAAAGGTGTCGAAGCTGGAGAGATAGTTTATTACTTATTCATAATACACCCAAAGAAATAAACTAAAGCAGAGATGAACTCATAGGGAAACATAAGAAATCCTGATCAATCACCTCCTCTGTATTCTAGCTCTATGGCAGAATATCCTCCATGAAGTAAGAGTGGCAGAAACCACACAGAAGATTTACAGGAAGACAAAAATTCATACCTCCTTGCTAGAACTGTAATTGCACCAAAACCAGCTAAACAAAAACGTCCATTCTGCCTTGTTCAGCTCAGCTGAATGTCACAAATCCTACTGACTTTACTGGAAACAGATGGCCAAAGTGGAAAATGGTGACAAGAGACATAGCTTTTTGTTTATGTATTTCTAACCTTCCTGTTGCTCCCTACTTCAGAGTACTCCAAAATTCGAATTATAAAAAGATGCCTGTAATACCATGTAATATTTTACCCAGATAGTAGCAAGAACTAATCAGAAGTCATGTTTTATCATTATTTTACTGCCCTTAGAATCACTTTATACTATTACTGTCTCAGCAACTGGACAAGTAACAACCTTTAGAAGGCAGATGTTAAAGAAAGGCTAAAATACAGTCTTTGAGTAAGTACATTGAACTTGGTTAGTGTCCTAAACCTAAATGTTAGTACTGTGAATTGCAAAATGTTCTTAAATAAAATAAAAAAAATTTCACTGATCATGGTCTTTTTTTAAAAAAAAAAGATCAGGTGACAAAACCTATGAGAACAATATGAAATCTTGATTTTATGACAGTGCACCAGAAATACACACAAGCCATCTGTCCTTGGTTAAACATTAATAATTTAATGTATTACCTGTAAGAACAAATTTCAGACAGTTTAGCTATTGGGAAATGCTGTCACACAAACCTGTGACTGAAGAGAAGTGGACCTTAACAACATATCATTAACAAGGGCATGAAGAAATTTTTGTATGAACAGTGATTAATGAAGTTCTCTGCTAGTTCTGATAATCTTCATTGGTTACTCCATCATCTAGAAAAAGCTTTATATTGCTTGCAGACACTAATGACCATTAGCACCTCTCATGTCAAATAACACTGGTTTAAGTACCATAAAGTACTAAAGAGCACAATGCAGTAAGATGGCAGCATAAAAACAATTAATGGCTTTCAACTGAACTGCTGATTAGAAGTACTAAACAGAACACCTTTCCTAGAGTACTGGAAATTACCTTCCAGCTTTTTAATTCTATATGAATCATGTCACAAATTTGGAAATTACTTCAATTCATAAGAAGCAAGTCAATCAGAGATCAGTTATTCTTCTTCCTCACATCGTAACACAGTGACTCAACACATGTAATCAAGGTAGAAAGCAGGAGTGTGGAAATTTAACACTCTCCACAAGTCACTACGTTGTTTCTCATTCCTACCAGCTGTCTCTTTTTCACCTTCATTAAAAAGTACATTAAATAAATTGTGTTGATATTAAGGCATTTAAGAATTCAGAGAAAAAAAGCATTCAAGTTTTGGAGGGGTGGTTTTTGTAATAGTGGTGAATAGGTTAAAAACTTGCAAGAATCAAGTTTGCTAAGTAAGATACCATTTTTTTATTTGAAACCTGAAATAGGTAGAGGAAAACATACAAACTTTATGGCACACAAATTCTTCCTCATGTAACCTGAAATGTTCCCAAATCCTGTTTATTCAGAAGCTCCACAGAAGGGTTTGGGTGCCTTAGAGCTGTGTTCTCCTCATCATTACATAAGCTAGTGGAATAACTGAATGCATATGATTTCCCTCACACACTCTGCCTTTGCTACTTTTTTCACACTTTCTTGAGGAAAAAGGGGTTTTTTTTTATTCACCTCCTCGCTTTCTGCAAGATTTAGAATAATGTAAATGTTTTGAGTGAGGCTAAGCTTTTCCACAGCTAACAACCAGTTACTGCCTTAATTCCCATCTAATATCCACCATGGCAGAAGAGCAAGCACGAGCCTGTTGTTTAGTTAGACTGTCAACAACAAGAAGGTCAATAATGTTTAATGTAATTTAAACTGTGGTTATTAGGCTTCAGCATCAGCAACTCCAGGACAAACAAGGCAAGAACAGAAATCATCAGCTTTGGTTTGAGGCTGCTTTTTGGCAGGCTCAGAAAACAGACTATTGTGCCAGTTCCATTTGATTCATGCTCGGAAGGTCTCAAGAAGTGTGTGTAGACATTTCTTTGTGTTGGCAGAGCACGGGCTGAGCCACAAATTGTTGGAGGCTTGAGAAAAAATAACTGAGGGAAACATTGCTACATGCTTGTTGTTTAATGATCATCTCTAGGCATCTGTTACTGGTCATTGCAGAACATACTGGGATAAAGTCAACTCTCTCTTGAATCCAGCACAGCTCCTACACTCCTAAATAATATACATGGATTCTGGCTAGCTCAAGCATTCTACAGGTTATGTCATAAGTACATTTATAAAGGCATTTCAAGTAAAAGGAAAAACACAGTCACATTGTGCTTCCAAATGACACACGGCTTGATGAGGACATCCTAACTTCATTATACTTAATAAGGCTAAGTCATCTTATGGAATTTACTTCATGGCAATTCAGTTCATGGAATTTACTTCAGTTATGGAATTTACTTCAGGCAATTCCCATCAAACAGTGGGTGTCCATTTTCAGGCTACAGTACTGGCCAGATCTCCACTGCCTGCAGCTGGAATTGGAACACAGCTCACAGGGAGGTCAAAATTTAGATGACAGTCTTGAGCTGTCCTACAACAAGAACACAATTTCTCTACTGGTACCACAGCCAAGTTCACACCAAAGTTTTTTGTCAGCATAGCACTATCAAAGAAGGGATGTTAATGGAGACTGCTTAAAAATACTTTCATATAAATCCTCTTCTATTTTTACAAGTTTTCTGAACAATAAGAAGTAGGGCTAAACTTTTCATAACACATCTCTAAATTCTCTTACGTATTTTTGGAACACTTAGACAAAACTTTCCAGCCATTTCTGAGAACAGAAAAGTCATTAACAAAAACATTTTGTTCATCTTAAAAGCAACTTCATTCATGGGACTTGCAATTTGTCCTAAGTTTTAGTGTGAGGAATGCAACTTCTGCCCATTCCCTAAAGACCTATCCAGATGTGACCGAGCCTGAGAAAATTATCTTTTTTTTTTTTTTTTCATGTAAAACACTTCCAAAAATTTGTCTGTGAAAAATCACAAAAAAAACTACTCTTGTTGATTATGACCGATCCTCTCCAATTTCTATCACTCACTGGACATCGTATACCTCCTGCAAAGATTCCTTCAGTCTGACAAGGATAAGAGGGACAAAAGTCTGTAATAAAAAATACTCTAAGCCTAAGCACAAAAGGCCACTGAGGCATGGAAAGCAGACATCCCGAAGGATCCTGATACTACTGTCACTTGAGAGTATCCAGTACACAGGCAAATGGACAAGTAAGGAGCAAAGAGACAAAAGGGATTCACTATGTGCAAATCAATCTGATGAAACTGGGAGGAGAAACCAGGGAAGGAGATGGAAGCTGAGGAGGGGCAGGTTAATCAAACCTAAGCACTCAAATTGGATAAAGACCTAAGGGCACTTGGGTGCTAAGACACAGGAAATGGTGATAGGACAGATCTAAGAAAGAACCTAGACAAAAGGATGATAAATGTTATGGAGAGATGAAGAGTGGAAATGGCTAAAAATATCAACAGGAACAAAAAGTCATAAGTCTGAGGCAACTGAAATTGGATGAAGATTGCAAGAAGGAAAAGTACACTGTACTCTGGAACCTAGTACTGTATCACTATCACCCAGCCAGCTCAAATAGCAGCACTCTTATGTAGGCACAAAGGCTTTAAGCCCACAGTTTGGGAGGTCTGCCTTTTCCCTTTTCTCCCTGACAAAAGGAAGTGATACAGGCAAACAAACACAAAGCAACACAGACATGGAGACACAGATCAAGGAATGAGCACACACGCACACATGTACATATGTGAGTGCATTAAAACACAAGGAGGATTACAGATCAAATGTGGATTTTGTGTATAAAATAGATCTTTTAAGAGGAGTCACTGCATTAAACAAACCTGTTACCTGTGAGACTGTGCTTAATTTACAGAGGTGAAAAAAGGAAACATTGGAAAAGGTTGTGGATGGCTTGTAGAAGAATAAAAGCCCTTAAGTTATAGCAACTGAACAATGGCCTGCAAAGGAGGTGTAGTTTCATTTCTTCCATGAAGCTCCTTGATGATACTAGGCAGGGCACTATATAAATTTTTCCTTTTTTTTTTTTTCTCCCTAGTTCTTAATCTTACTGTTAAAAGCCTGGAGTTTTCTCTGACCTGTAAAAATTCAGCCTTAATTTCTACATAGATTGTGCACTCACAACCGCAACCGAGTGAAGGAAGTATCAGTGCAACCTTTTTAACATAGTCTGAGTATTTCTGAAACTCTTTCAATTTGCCATCAAAATTAGAAGATATAAATAAATTCAGCTTCTCTGGGGGAAAATTTAGCCTAAGATACACAACAAGGCCATATAAAAATATGCCTATTTAAGGAAATTTATAGACAAGCTATTCACATGTTCATTACAGTAAAAATATTATAGAAAACATCATACAGAAATGAGGAATTCCTTCTTTTCAGCAGTGTCTGCCTAGTCTACATACCTACACACTAAACAATAATGAAAAAATTGAATATTTAAGAGGTTTATACTAAGACAGCAATGTCCATCCTATGGACTGAATAGGGACAAACTGTTCTGCATGTGACCATACAATTAAAGATGCATAATCAAGGCCTAGGCACAAAAAAAATTAATTGTGTGCAAAGGACACTAACTGTGTGCAAAGGATGTTAATTGTGTGCAGACAACCTGTCTTCTGAAATGGCCTTGCTTTGTGTTTTCATTTCATTGCCTTTAATAATGCACTCTTTTAAGAAAGATTTTGTAGATACATTACCCTGATTTAACAGAAAGTTAACATCATCCAAAGTCACTATATATACCAAATGACACATAAAATTTACAAGGTAATAGAAGGGATGGAGTGACAAAAAACTCTGGATTATGTAGAGACATAAAAAAAAAGCAAGAATTTCCTGCCTTTAATACCTTCCTCATTAGTGAGGACCTCCTTAGTATTCCTTCCCCACTGACTGCAATCAGTACCTTATTGTTCATAATTCCTATTTCCTTGGCTGTTCCTAAATTGCACTCTCCAAATGGCACAAAGTCATCGTAAACAAAATCCTACATCTTCAGTTCACTAATTTTTGTAAATGGAGCTCAAACAAAGCAATTAGGTGGCATACATTGAAACTACCAGCTTGAACATTAATATAATTTCTTTCCTAATAAAAAACTTGACATGTTTTATCTGGCTGGGGCTTTTAGCTTTTTTTTCAATTTGACTAAATTAGTCACTTACATGTATTTGTCCCACTGCTTCACCCAAGACATGGTATTCCCAAACACTATATAATTCTTTAACTCACTAGCCACTGACATAAATAAATAAGCCTCATGTCTTTCCATCTTGTGCCTTCACTGGTATTCCTCGGGCAAGCATTGTGAAGTGCAACATCTTGATGTCGAATTTAAAAACCCAAAATTACTGGTCAAGCATTGAAGCAGGTTATTCAGCTGTTGTTCTGAGCGTCAGGGAGGTGAGAGTAAGAACGGCTGCTTGTTTCGGTTTTGCAGAATGCTGCCTCAGTAGCTTGTGAGGAAAAAAGCTGCCAAATTTTGTAATGAATTCCACAGAACATTAAGTCTGATGCTTAGCAGAAACCATAACTGTTAAGTAAATGATATCCTTTTGATGAATACCCTTATTTGAAAACAACATTGATTCTTCTAACCCTCTAGCAGTGTCCCAAAACAGATGTGCACAACTGCAAATTCTGTTTGCTTTCAGGTTTACGAAGTGTGATGACATTTTTACAATCCTGCATGAGCCCTTTTACCCAGGAGTAAAATAAAGCACAATAATTCTTCACCATCTGTTTGTTAATTTTGCATTCATTTAACTTTGCATTTTAAACTAATAATCATTTTCTTATAATATAGTTTGCTCCATTGGTAGAAATTACAGCTGTTCAATTAAAAAAGGAATGGTTTGTAACACAGTTTTCCTCTAAATAATTCCATTGCTCTTAATTATAGCAATGTTAGTGCCATCAAATGGAAAAGAGCTGCCAGAGATTAGTATTATGCTTTATATGTCACAGATTCCCTTAGTAAATGTACTTATTTTCTTCTGTTCCAGCACCAATTCCTACTTGGTCTCTTTAACATTAAACCCATTTTTCTCCACTAAGAGATTCTGTGTGTTTTTTAACATTGTTATGTGTAAAGGTACAAACAATTAAATTAAGCTTCTGTTTCATTTGTGGCACAAAGTCAAACCAAGCACAGTCCTACCTCTTCATAATGCTTTTCCTTAATCTCTAATGACAGGACAATGAGGTTTTGATATTTACATTTCAGCTGGTTACAGCTAAACTAGGGCTGGAATAATGTCCTAAAAGCTTTTTCTCACCATGTTTACAGTCAAATGGGGAGATCCCATTCCTTTATCAAAAGTAACACCACATTGAAATAACATGAATAATACATCAGAGCTAGTGAAAGGGAAACAATTTGGGTCAACAAAAGATGTGGTGCTTGCAGAGAGAGCAGGAGCCAGTTTGAAATTCTGAGAGTTCTACTGTGGACTCTGTGTTATGCTCTGGACAGAGCATTTTCCACACAGACCAGGCTGTAAGGTCACAAGCCCTAAACACAGACTGTCCCCACACTGACACAGTGGAGAGTCCACTTCACTGAGGTTCCTGGGCTTAATCATCATCATCATCATCTACAAATAAACTCCTCAAGAGACACAGGCTGCTCAGCTAATTCATGTGAGCAAGTCCAGTAGTATTAGAGAGCTGATCAGATGGTTAAAACAATCAAGATGATTGCACTGTTTTCTAAAACTAATTTTATCTGATGGCACAGAAATCCCAGCATCAGCTGATACCCTAATGCTGTGACAACATTAAGATAACAATTCTGTCACAGTACTCGGATGAGTATTTTACTTAAAACACCCATAAGGCAAGAGATGGTTTACCACAAAATTGATTTATTTCAATGAAAGGAGTTCAGAAAAGGCTGAAAAACACTCAACTAGTGCCTAAGACTGTAACAGAGCACTCACTTACAGAAAGGAACTTCCAGAAGCACCACACAGAACAAGCTCACATAAAATGAGGAGTGGAAGTACAACCACACGTTAGTGAGATGCTCAGCTTCCAGTCCTAGCAGAATCCTGAGCATCCTGACCTTTCAGTTTCTCAGACGAGTGAGCATTGCTGCCAAGGCCGACCTTTACTGGGGGATTTATCCATCACAGTATTTTATTTCTGACAGGAAGCAAACATTCTGGAAGTGCCCAAGGCACATTCTGATGTGATGGATGCGTAATGGTAACAGTCTTCCCAATGATCTGCCATCTATTTCAAGTTTCTCTCATTAAAAAAACTCACCTGGTATGACATTTGAGAAAACTGAGACTCTTTCTTATTGAACGTATCAAATCCATTTACATTTTGAAAAATTAGCATTTCCCTCACAAAGCTCAAAGAATAATAATAATAACTGAAACATCTTCTTGAGTCATTTCTCCAGAAATCCTCTATTTGCTTTTAAAGGTTTATGATTTGTCAATACATCTCCCAGGAAATACCACACAAACACCACCTAATACTCTGTAACAACCTGCAGTAATTGAAAGGAAAAAACCCTCAGTATTTGCTTGGATTTGGTATATAGATTCAGATTCACTACTTATTCTGTAGATTCTGACATTCTTCCCACTTACTTGCAAAGCAATTTCATACTGAAGGAGAGTAGGTAAAATTTTTTTGAACGGAAAGGAAATCTAGTATAAATTAAAAACTGCAAAGGGAAAGGCTAGATATGGAAGCACTTGTAGTTTTATTAACTAAAATGTGTCTACACTGCAGCTTGAATACATGTATCTGAAGTGATACCATGACACTGCAATATAGTGTATCAAGTTGTTTTACCCAAGTTAGATGCTTCAGGAAATAAATATTTATTTATTTCCTAACAGCTACTTTCCCTCCCTGATGTACTGAAGAGGAAAGTGACATCTTTGTGGGAAACAGTATCACTGAAAACACACTAGTAAAAAAAAACTTATGTGAAGTGCTGCTTTGAGAACATGCCACTTCACCAGTTCTTCAATTAATATTATTTAATAGGATTCTTATAATTAATCATGACTATGACTCATGGAACACCTACACATTCATTACTGGCAGCAGACTTACTATTGTCTCCCTACTTTTTATTTCCAGGTCAGATCTGCAGAATGGGGAAGATAACTATATACATGAAAATAAACAGTATTAGTTCTTTCACATAAATAAATTACTATCAATAGCAGCCTATGAGGAAAAATAACTTTAATGCAAGTAATGTCTGTATTTCCCACTAAGGTGATGCACTTGCACAGGAAGGGCAGTTGCTCCACATTTGTGAAGATTCCTAAGATGCCTCTCTCATGCCTGATTTGCTCCATGTTATTAAAAAAACACTCAACGACACCTGCATTAATGGCACTACTTCATACTGATGTCTGCAATATTTATGCTCAATCTGCAACTCTGGGACAGAACTTAGACTAATGGAAGTCAATAACAAAATCTTCAGGGAGTTCAAAAGTATTTTTTGCTAATGGTTTGATTTTGCGAGCTGCTGAGTACACCAATCTCAGAAGTAGCTTTTAGGCTACTGCTTAAAAGCAAACTGATGCCAATAGACTAATATGAGTACTCCTAAGTTTGAAAGAATGTTTGTAAGATTTTTTTGAGGATGGGTGAAAACCCCAAATGAAAATCCACAATATTATTCATATTAATCAGGAAAAAAACCTCAGACTTTTTTGACTGGAATAATCAGAATCCCTTTATATTTCTAATTTCACTAAAGAGTCTGGACTGTAAAGCTCTCATTCAAAAAAAACCCATGTGACTCACATTCATGATAAATTTAACAGACATGCTTAAATAAAATACTATATAAAAGGAAAACTGCTGTGAAACCTAGATTAGAGTCAGTTGTGTAACACTAAGCAAACAATGCTACAGCTGAGCAAATACACCTACTAGTCCCACTGAGATATTTTTTCCTTTTATTCCTGTGCTATATATTAAGGAAAAAGCTGCTGAAGAGACCTTTTTATTTCTATAATGCTCAAAGTATAATGAGGACTTGTCCTTGACTGAAACTAAGCAGTATTAACTCCAAAAGACTGATTAGTCTTTTTTCATAAGTATAACCATCACACAAAAGGCAAAATTAGACCCTTGAGCACCAACAATAAAAAACCCCAGATTAGCTACAGAAAAGACCGAATATAAAATATTTAAATCAGAAGCAACCATGAGTGAGGTGGTAATAGGGCTGGAAAACAAGGGCTGCATTAAAACACCTACAAAAGTGAGGAGATTGGTGGTACTTCCACACTTCCATGTGTAGATTTTTATAAACTTACTGCTGGCATGTTGGTTAAGAGATGGATATGGTTTCCTGATTTTTTAAATATATACAGAGCTCCAGTTTTCTTATTTACTGAAAATATTAATGGCATAATAATTTAAATAAATTTGTTAATATTTCCATGCATTTTAAAATTAGATTTTATTTCCTTGTTCCACATTCAGAGTTTGGGGGTATTCCACTGACATTTTCTCTCTTTTGTAGACATTGGAGGACTTTATCATTGTTGCTGAGCACAGAAGGACAGGAGAAAAGGAGAGCCCAAGTATCTGCGTTCTCATTTTCCACAGCAAAGCCCCAAAATGGGTCAGTCCCACCAGCAAAATGACACATTACCAAGGAAGAAGGTACATTCTTGACTGGAGAGGCAGTGTGATTTTCCTTTAGTGGGTTTTCTTTGCTCTTCAGAGATCAGGCTCTCTCTGGTTTTAACACATAACCCTCACCCCAGACTATAAAACCCTGCAATGGATTGTAAGTGAGCTACTATGTCATTGCATTAATGCTCAGAGTAACATTTATGAAATACACCAAGGGAAGTGGGGAGAGGGGAAAAAAGACGATTTCTTTTGACATATTATGAAAAAAAGTTTTCTACTCAAGTCATGCAAAAGGAAGAAAAGGTCTTTGTGAAACACACTTCAGCAGTTTGGAACATACACTGCACAATTTCACTTCAGAGCTTTCAGTAAACTGTTAGCGAATAAAGAAAACCTGCACTGGAAATTCCTCCAGGAACACAGGCCCTTTCATGTTTCTCAGCAAGGCTCTTTGGCTTTCATTCCTGGGCTGTTGCTGTTTCTCAGTCTCTTTCTGTGCCCCCAGTCCATTTTGTCTGGTTCCTACACCTCAGCCTGCCCTCAGTGCCTTATCACCTACTCAGCATCAAAGCCCCCTCAGAAATGATCTCTCTCCTAATTCTGGTACCCACCTATCCTACATCTAGAGTTCAAGTAAGGTGCATTTTTCAAAGCATTCACCTTGAAAAAAAACTCATACTGAAAATTCTAAGGCTGACTGTGCTTTCCCACTTGAGTGTCATGGGAGCGCTCCCAGGGCGAGCTCCCTGGAACCTCCTCCTGGCTCCAGAGCAGGAACCCACCAGCACCACGGCCCTGGGAGCAAAAACAGTGATCAGGCTGAAATATCAAACACTTCCCCCTTCAGATGAAGCCACATGAACCATGTTAAGGAAAGACACTTAGTGCTGCCTAAGTAACCCAAGTACTTTTCTCTCTCGTTTGCTGCTGTATTCCACAAACGCAGTTATATTGGGAAAGATCATTTAGGTAGATTCACCTGCCAGAAATGAGACGGTGCTTCTGTTCAGACATGCAAAACTCTAGGGGACACAGAGCAATGGCAGTAAGACAAACTGCATCTGTGTGCTGGAAAGAAGTGACAGTTTAGGAAAAGTTCTGTCTCACTGTGAAAAAAAGGTTATTACTCAAACCTAAAACATATCTACTACACTCCATCCACTGGTCATTGTCCCTGGCAAGGGAAGTTCTAGAACTTGGTTCTTATGGCCCAAATAAGGAACAAGACACAGTTCTACGCTAAGCACCGAGTTCCAATGTGCAGTGACAGTACCACTTGATCAGCACACAAATTCACAGAATTTTTTTTTCATATACTTGGAAACAAATAGGTAGGAATATAAACATATATGTTATTTCACAGCAGGTTTGTGACAAAGCACATCAAAAGAAAAATCTCAGAAGAAAACTTGTTTAAGAATGTGCGTCTTTTGTTCTGCTTCATCTGAGAAGGCAAATTCTTCTCTGAACTGCGATTCACAAATTAAAGCCTGCCTTCCTCTTGTAAGTACAATAAACATGATGAAGACAATATAAAAAAAATGATAGCTAGATATGTTTCACATGACCATGTGCTCCTTTTCCCAGGCAACAGGTCAGAATCACACTGATAACAGGTTATCAAACAAGGAACTACTACAGAGACTGGAAAGTGACATTTAAGTATCTGCACTTGGTAAGAATCAAACTCCATAAACAAGTACCCAGAAAAAGCTCTAAATCAAACACTTTGCTGATATTTGGTATATATATACTCTACTGTACATTAGCACATAAACAGATCAGTGTTTTGTTTTTTTAAAAAAGGAACATCTTTTGTTTCTTGAGATGCTGACTTTAAAAAGTGCTAAATTGGAAATGTGTCATAGAGTCTTGAAATAAGTATTTCTTCATAATCCTAATAAACTTTTCCACTTGTAAAAATCCCAAAGACCTTAACAGGCTGAAGAATAGTAGTGGCTTTACTGGAATGTTAATAATAAAAATGTTTAATTATGGGAAAATTACATTAAAATTCTGTATTTATTTTAAATTAAACTTTGGCTAGGGAAAAAGCCTCATATTCCTCAGATTATTTTAGAAACAAAATTTTAATTAAATGTTTTCAGTTTAATACTGTATCTTTTTATGCCTTTATTTTTTTTCACTGGCTGGCTGACTTGTAAAGTAACTTAATGATAACAGAGTATCTCACAGATCTCACACCACATTGTATAAACCTGAAGTATCAATCCATCTAACAAATGGTAGCGGGAAAGAAAAAGCTCTTCACTCAATAAACCTCAATTACATTGCAAAAATTAACCCTTACTAACAACCAGTCCCTCAGCCATGTACCCAAACCTACCCAAGTATCAAAGTATTTACAGGTGAACAATTACCTCAAGAAGACTAGGAAAATAAATAAGGGTTTTTTCTCAATAAATGGAAAATTCAAAATGAAAATAATTTCCAGACCCCTTCAATCATCAGAATTGTTTAGCCTTTACTTTAGCCACATATTTCCCATGTGTTACTGCCTCTCACTTTATGACCATAACTATTCAGACAGACCAGTCTGGTTTATCGTAATCCTTACAAACTTTTTAAATATACCACTGAAGATTCACATACAAGTGTGGAGTCTAATTATATCCCAAGGTATCCACAATTTAGGTGCCAAATAATTACAAAAAATGTACCAGAAGAAGAGAATCTCAAAGCTCTTAATTCACATTTACTCAGTTTTAACTAATACTTCATTGTCTTAAATACCAACAGGGATTTAGAAAAATGTATTTTATTTTGTTCTAGAAAATGTGGTCTAGGTCTCTCTCACACAACTGGAGAAGCGGAAACTGTGTTTTGAAAGCTGAGTCCTTAAGTCTGTAGCTTCAAAGGTGCTGTGTTTTGATAGGTAACAAAACTCTTCTGTCAGAACTGTAATTTACATTTTTCTGTTCTATGTTTCACCGTGGAAGAAAAAATAGTATCACAGAGTCAAAGAATGGTTTGGGTTAGAAGGGACATTAAAGATCATCCAGTTCCAACCCCCTGCCATGTGCAGGGACACCTTCCAGCAGACCAGGCTGGATCCTGGTCAAAGGCTCCATCTAACACTTCCAGGGATGGGGCAGCCACAGCTTCTCTGGGCAACCTGTTCCAATCCTTACCCCCCTCACAGGGAAGAACTGCTTCCACTCCAAATCCAGGCTAAACCTCCTCTCTGTTTGAAGCCATTCCCCCCTGTCTTCCCACTATGTGGAGCTTTGAGCAACCTGGCTGGAAGGTGTTCCTTGGCAGGGGAGCTGGAACTGGATGATCTTTAATGTCCCTTCCAACCCAAATCATTCTGTGATTCTGCAACCTCAAATGAGCAATACTCTTGTTATGGTAAAGTTTATTTTGGTTCAAATGAAAGAATACTTTAATTACTGTTCACTTGACAATACTAATGAGAATGCATTTGTAGATCCTACTGAGCACCATATATCTGCTCCCAAGCTGCTGGACCTGCAAAAAATCTGAACACACAGAGGTCCCATGGCAGCTCTGTAACCTGAACAGATTTGCCAAAGCTGTACTGACATCATTTATGGTATACAAAGGTGTTCCAGAAGAGTTACCCATGTAAATCAGAGCCAACTATGACAATTTTAAGATACCTCAGCTACTTTCCAGAACTTGGGAAATACAGCTATAAAATAATTGACATAGACTTTCTGATCCCATTTGCAAGCTCTAAGAACAATTCACATTCTTCAAGACAACAAGGATCTGGCTTTAGCTAACCAAAATCCAAACCATTATGGAAAAGAGTAAATCATAGAACATAATTTACAGTGTTAAACTATCCCTGAAGTTGTACCCTCAGTCAGTAAGGTCCTTTAAAAACAATGATTATCCTCATCAGCAGGGAAATGGCTACAGATCTCTAGAGAAACTCCAAATAACAAGGTAATTCATGGAAAACTTCAATAGACTATGGCCCCTACTGCTGAACTGTTACAGTATGTCTGAAACATGCCAGGAACTGAATGAAACTACCAAACTGACCTAAAGCACATGCCAGTGTCCTCTTGGTAAGACATATGTCACTATTTCTCCAGTCTCTTTCTCTAGCACTTTCTGCACTGGAGTTCTCTAAGAGATAGAAACCCATTAAAAAAAGTAGATGTTATTTTGGAAGAAAACTTCCTGCAGTACTTCCTCAGTTTCAGGACAAAAGCAATTACAGGAAAAAAAACTCGATAAGATAAAATCAGAAGCCACTCCCAGCAGCCAGGTAGTCCCTCCCAAGCTGTAGTGAAGGGAGATGAGGAGAAGCCAAGTGCCTGCTGTGTGCAAAAGCACCATAAAAAACTCAAGGCTTGAATACCAGAGGTGCTCATTTAGTTTCTTGCTACAAAGCTCAATCTTGAAAATGGAAAAATGCAGAGGACACTGCCTAGAAATGGTATAAATTAAGATATATTACATTCTCTTAATGCATTTTTCTCTGGATTTAAGAATTAGTCATTCCCCCAATAATGAAAAAGGAGGTAGGGAACTTTTAAAGCATCAAAGAACTGCAAATCCTCCACTCCATCTAGAAAAACCCCACATGACTCCATGCTCTGTTCAGGTTGGGACACACACAAAGCCAACACAATCCCTACATTCAGGATTCTGTCATCTAAGCCATCTCTCACACAGTTTTTCTCAACAAAGAGTAAAACTAAATGAAAAATCGCTGTGGTTAAATGGGCACAATCCTCCCCAGTGTATGAAGTTAGCAATACATTAGGATGTTGATGCTCACTTTTACACACAAGGAACAACAAAAGGAAGTATCATTTTAGCCAAACTGGTTTTCAACTTGAAGTAGCACAAATAAAACACACCACAAAAAACAAGGACAATTTTCAACAAGATGAGAAGAGCACTGAGATCAATTCTTCAAGGAGTGAAGATACATTCAAAATATGGACAGTTTTAGAAGATGTACAATCGTGTTCCCCATCTTTACCATCACCTTATTTCTCTCTGTTCTACCCTGGTAGGCTAGGATTCACGCTAGAATCAAGTCTTGGGCAAAAAATTTAAAACAGACATTTCATTACTATCATGTTTCTCCTATTCAGTCTTCAAGCAGATAGGAACCTCTTTCTTGGTTTCCACCAACACTGATTTCTTTGACTTTCGTGTCCTTGACCATGTCTGGAAACTGCTTCCTACATCTTATCAGAAGAGAAAGCTGGCTGGGAAAGTTACCCTTGCTATCCTTTCCTGTGCCCAGTTTGTTCAAAAGTATTTTAAACACATTATCTACTTCCTTAAAATCACTTTCTTTACTGAGCTATTTACACACTGGGGGAAAAACAGCAGTCCACCTCATCTGGGACTCTGCAGAATACACAGTAGCTATGGCTAGACAATTTAAGGCAGGCAACTGGCAAACTTCTATTTTTCCTCAGCTGACTGCAGACAAACAGCAACCAACTCAATACATGCAAAATGAATATCATAAAGTACTATTTAAAAATACCTGAAAATATTTCAGGAATCACTATTTCAGAAACCAGTGTTGTTAAAAGCTGAAGAAATGCAAGACTTAAAGGCCTCTACATTTTACATGATAATGTAAGTTCACATTTCCAAATATCAGAAAGCAGGAGAGTTACAAAAGTATAAGACTGAAACCAAAAAATACAAGAAAAAGCTGTAAACTCCACTTGTTCACATCTATTATATTTTTTCAAGGAAAAAACTCTAATTTCTGTTTGATCAGATTCTTTTCCTTACTTTATCTTATTAATCTGCAATTCACATTGTTTTTGCATCTTCCACAAAGATGCTGTAGAAGCACCAATAAAAGCCTATCTTCCTGAAGCTAACAACAGTTTCTTTACTACAAATCTTATATACTGAGAAAAATACTTCTGAATGGTAAGAAAATTGAGTTAAGTTCCAGATCAAACAAATGACTTCAACTTTTGACTCCCCCACTTATATTTTGAAGAGCTGTTTTCTTTCAAACCTTGAAACAAAATTACTCCCAAACCCCATGAAATGCTATTAAAGCAGTGGGGGAAGGTACGGCCACATTGGGGTGTTGAAGCTCTACCATACACACTGTACCAGGATAATGAGGTGAATTCTTAGGAGTCATCCTGAGAAAAGCTCTGGCACTAGGTCTGTCACCAAGATCTTCCTTGTGACCTCCTAAACTTAGAAAGCAGTTCTGAGAAAACCCGTGGTTCTCCCTTGCTGAGATAAGCAAGACGAGCAATGAAATGAACTGAGGCAGCCCACCACAGATCTGACTGTATATTCCAGCTTTTCTTTGTCCCTTGCCACAAACCAATGTGATACACAGGATTTCAAACACCTCACAGATGCAGGTTTGTGCACTCATGAATAGTAAAGAATGACAAACCCCAGACTTTGAAAGAAAGACAAAGAATCCACCTCTGTCTAGACACAAATACATGAAACAAACTGCTCAGGTGCCTTTGCCAGGCCTTCAATGAGCAAATCAAAAGAAGTGAAGAAGAAAGACACGCTAAGCAGGGTATTTTGTGAGGCATTCACAGATTCTGAGATCTCTGTAGTGCCATGTTTTAAACCTTCAGCAAACAAGTGCCCAGAAGAAAATCAAAATGGATAAAAATATGTATTTTGGAACAGGTCAGTGAAGTATGTCCACACAAGCTTTACTAATGCAATCACAAGTTCAGTGAAGCCAAATGGACATCTCAACTGGTAAACAGAATAATAAGAAACACTGTCATATCCAGTTAAAGCAGATTTGCAAACAATAGGCAGCCTAACTAATGAGAAACATGGATGTAGCTTACAAATTAGAGTCCCTCAAGGTAACAACAGGCCCAACATATTCTCCAAAAACTGAAAGATCTAAACCAATGGACTATATTACCAAAAGCTGGTTACACTTCAAATATGCATTTTTACATGAACAGAAGGAAAAGAAAATGTACTTTCCCAGTAAAGATGTCAGTGCTGCAGACCACATCACAAACCAGTTCCTCATGCCAAAAGGACTTCCAAAAAGACAGAAATCCCCTACCAAGCAAACAACAACAAACCCAAAGCAAATTAGGTGGCAAACAGAGGAAAGAGCATACAGCTTTGTTTTATTTAAACTATTTTTCTGAGCACATAGCTGCACTTGCATGGCCAACAGATTTCAGAACATGTGAAGAGAACTTTTCTTTTAAAATGCAGGAACATCCCACTGAAATAAGACCAAATGAAAAGAAGCACAAGATATTGCAAACATCAACACACACTTTCAATTAATTTACCTTTCATTCTAAACTTTTTAGAATTAACTCATACAAAGATGAGCTTTTCCACTACCACACGAGACAACCAAGACTCTATACTTCTCTCTGCATTCTTAATCTTAGTAACAAGTTAAAAATTAGTGGAGAAATTATTACCAAGCACTACAGCCTGGACACAAGCAAACATAGGATTACTTGGGCTCCAAGCCAGTTCCACATAAACTCCCTGAGCAATCATTACACTTCTTTGTATTAAGGAACAGAGAACTACAAAAGAGGTTGGTCCTTATTTTTCCAAAAACTAAACTAAACTAACATAAAAAGCAAAGAAATCCCTGGTGTGATAGTGGGATAAAGAAGTCCAATTCCATCTACCTATTCCTCTACAATCACAGTTGTGCCTTTACTTAGCTCCCCCTGGGGATACCACACGAAGGATAAAAGAGAATAACCAAATCAGCATCATTATTTGTGGAACTGAATTAACTGAGCTAGACCATACCTTGGACCGGGTTCCTGACATGGAGGGAATAAACCTGAGGCCTTGGGGGTGGATGCTGGGGGGATGCTGATGGAGTCATTCCATAATAGGTCATGTCCCTGGTCTGCAGTCGCGATTGGACCCCTGCCCTCGGTACCCCTATACATTGTGATGTTCACCACGCCCTCGGGTGTTTTGAGCTCGCCCCCAGAACCTGCAGTTTCTGCAGTTTGTTATTTTACCACCATTAAAGCTTTTCGGGTAAATCCATCATTCCTGTCCCTCTATTTTGCCAGACCAGTCCCAGGGTCACAGAGAGCAGACTGTGACAACTCTTCACTGGCTGACTGCTGGACTACACGAAGAAAGTTTCTCAATGGCTTCAGCAATGACTGAATAGAAAATACACGGAATGGCACTCTATTCACACTCCTCTCTCTGCACTGCCATGAAACACCTGCAACGTGGGATCTTAATGTTATTTGCAGAATTTGAAAAAATCAGTAGGGAAGATTCAGTGCAGACCATGAAAAGAAGGGGTCGAAACAGAGACTGCAACACCAGAGATGTTCATTCTTCAAAAAGTTTGTAGTTAAGTAATTCCATTGTAAACATTTGTGCAAAACTTGAAAAGGTACTGATGACAAAGGTGAGGCACCATCACCCTGAGCACAGGGGATGAGCAAGGTACTGGACAGAAAGAAATGATACTGAAATAACAAAAACAGGATGAAATTCAATACAGCAAAACACAAATTTGAACAGCTCAACCAGGACTTCAGTTAGAAGAAATTACTAGACAGGAATGAGTTGATCACAAAATTACTGTAAGCCAAAAACAAAGGGGCAAAAACCTTTCAGCAGCGAGACTTTTAAAAAAAAGTATTCAATTTTGAGTATTATTGTCATTTTTAATACATACACACACACACAAAAATGTTTTAATGTTTTCAAGCTCATCTTGAGCTTAATACTGTCAGGTTCACTCATTTTGAATAGTCTTATTTTGAAAGCAAAAACACTGAAATTAAGTAAATTATTCAAAAAAAAAGCATTTACCTAATATGACTACAAGAAGATGCAAAGAAAGGTGTATTCTATGGCTTGTATTGAAAGACTGATGTAAAGCACCATTTTAGTCAAAATGATGGAGAACATCTACTGGTATCTTATGCCAAATTTTTTGTTCTATTATAATGCACGTAAAGTGAGAATACTCAAGTGAAAAAAGGCCTAAGCATAACCATGGGAAAACCACAAAAAAATTACAAAGATTTGTTCATATCATGGCTGAGTTAATATAAAAAATAATACCATTATTAAAAATCCCTCTTGGGTATTATTAAATATGACCATAGAAATATAGGTACATGTGGCAAAACCAATGTGAAATACATTTCCAATATTTCAAAATGGTACCAAAATATGACACCAGAACAAGTTCATCTTTTTCAAAGGTACTTCACTTTTCCAAAGGCATTACTTCACTTTAAAATATTAAATATTTATCTAAAAATGTATTTATTATTAGATTAAGTATTTCTATGAGTATTTAGAGTATCAAATTAAGTTTCATAGCAAACACCAGCTTTTTTATACTAACCTGCTTTTTGAAACTGGCATGAAAGTAATTCAGTAATAGTAAATTTTAGTATATTTGAGTCATGTCATTTCAGGATATAAATTGGTACAATAAATATTTACTCTATCAGAGTATTTACTGATTAAATTCAACTTTTCTTTTGTTTCTAATTTGTTTTGGTCAGTCTGGTTCTTCCTACCTATTCTAGTTACCTCAAAACTAATTAATGACATATTCCATGTAACTCCAGAAAACTTTTTAATAAATTGCAACAGAAGTTTTTAGCACAAGGATCTGCCCAAGGAAACCTTATTATCCTTATAAATGGGAGCTCAGATATCCATACCTGGATATTTTTAGTCACACTTGCATTTGTCTTTTGTATTGCATTTGGTTTTTTATGAACCCTACCCACCCTGTTTCCTTACAGACTTGAGCATTCAAGTGTTTTTACTCACTTCTGTGCTCCCTGAGACAACAGCTTTGTCCACGTTCAGCGATACCTGCTCTTCAGTCTGGCAGACTCCCACAGACCACTCCGCACAGCGGTGATGAGCCCAGCAGTGACCTGGTGTGTGCAGAGAGAGAAAGGGCCAGGGTTGGACAGCTCTGTCAAGCACTTCCTCCAAGTATAGAACTCAGTTCTGGCAGTAAATACTTGCCAGAAAAAACAGAGAATTCTTCTCCCCCTTTTCCTTTTTCTTGTTGCAGCACTGAAAACCCGTATTAACATACACTGAATATATTGCAGTTACTGTCAGACACTAAAAACACTGTTATTTTGTTTTATATACAACATACCTTTTTTATCTGTTTATAGTTTTCAGGTGCCTGATCATGTAATCATAGCACTGGGGTGCACAGCATTCTTTGACTTTGATTCTACATTCAATGCTTGTGTGACACACACAGACACAAAAAGTTCCATTTGACCTCATATATCACTGCACATAACCTTTCCCTAGGTTTGTACTCTTTAATTTATGATTCCCAAGGACTGGATATCTGTGTGTTCATGTTGAACATGCTCATATGATGCTTTAGGAATCTACACAAAGTGTTTAAAAGCTCAAATATAGCATGAATAGAAACTCATATAAATGACTGAGAAAACGGCATCAATACAACAAACACAGTATTAGAGATGCACCTACCTAACAAAAAAACATAATCAGAATTTGTAGAATTCAAAATGTAACTTTTACAAGAAGTTTCTAATTCAATTCTGGGGGAAAAAATGCAAATTATGTATACTTCCAAAGGAATTCTCTGACTGCTTTATACAGGAATTAGAAATGATGGTTTACACTAGCTCTTGAAATTAGTTATCAGCCAACTTAATAATTCAAGCTACAAAAAACAATCCCAAAAAAAATCTCTGTAAGGGTTTGGGAAGAGTTATTTACAAATGATAGGAACTTTAAAAATGTAGATTGATAAATGTTCGCCCACCCATTTATACACACTATAGTAAAACTATTTAAACAAAACCATTGGATTTAATTTTTTCCTTTTAATTAGACCTTGAAACAAGTTTCCATACTCATGAAAGACTGGCATTTTTGTTATTACATAAATGTATTTCTATTTTTTGGAGCAAAATATGTGAATGGACTACTGGCATCAAAGCATTTGGACACAGATGCCTCCTGAAAAAGTAATTAATAACTTAATTATAGAGAAGTTCAATTGAAATGAAAGAGCAGATGATAAACCAGACATTTTTCTGACAGAAAACCTGCATATTCTGGAAACATGCACATGCATTATGCCTCTACTGCTCTAATGATGCTGCTCTTTTAAATCTTCTGTCCCATTATTTCCAATAATATTTGCAGCAGGAGATCAGGTAACATCATAGGATTAAGATTTTTGAGAATTATATTAAGCTGTGCCTCATTCCTTTTCCCTATTCTCCCCAAAACAGAATCATGGTACTGAAGGTATTACTACTTGAACACCAGTTCTGCAGCAGATTACAAACATTTTCCACACAAAGCTGAGGATTCTCTTTTCTGGAGAGAAGACTAAAAAACCACAATCTGACATGGGCAAAAGGTACCAAAGCACCACCAAAGACTGGACAAACACCACAGCCACAAAAAAAACAACAGCTGGAAAATTTCACTCATGTCACTGTGGCTACTGTACTGCTACTGGACAGGGAGAAAAAGGTAACAATGGCTCTTACCTGTTGGCTCAAATAAGGCTTGAACATCAATGTCATCTGGTAAGCCAACTAAACTGAGTTCATCCCAGAATTTGACAACCTGATCGTCAGAAGCAGTTTGGGTGCTTACACTTGTACATGATGCTATACTCGATCGAGATCTGTATCAGGAAGCAGAAAAACAAATTTAGAAGTGACCACATTCTTTGTTCAACTAGCCAGATACTAACAAACTCGCAGCGAATAAAATGTTTTCCTAATATGATAAAAAATAAATTAACACGAACTAAAGTCTTGTGCATACTTTATCCCAACACTTTCCCCAGTAACAGTTTCCAGTTCAAGCTGCTGTTCAGTAAACAAGCCTGCTCTCTTCCAATTCCTCAGGACACACACGCTTCTTTAAGTTTGATTCTATACATATTAAAACTTGCCCAACCCTTGGAATTGAGAATGAGGTAACAACATTAAGAAGCGAGGTGCTTATAGAAAATACTACAGCTGTGGGGGGAAGGTAGAAAAAAGACCAGGACTTCAAAATCTGTTTGGAAATAAACATCTTTATACAATGCCACCAGATGTTAGGTGGGGGTGAGGCAGAGGAAAAGGAGGGGGGGAGGGAAGGGGAGGGAGATTGAAAAATGCAGTGATATAAAGATACTATATTGTACTAGTTTATAACCTTATTAAATTGTTCCCCAAATTCTAATCTCAACAGAAAACAATTCACACAACTCAGATTACTGCATTTTAAAAACATTAGCGATGACTCTATATTTCCTGCAGGCTAAAGAGTATCTTAGACATCTAAGGGTGTGCATTTAGGCCTACTGATAAGAGACGTGATCACTGATGCCTCAACAATTGGTAGGAAAGGTGGTTCTGCATTTTCCATTAAGATTCTTTGAACCTGATTATTCTCTGCTATTAATAACTCAATTGTATGCATTTGTCAATAGATACAGTAACCACTGGAACCTGTGATAATTGTGCTTTCCTGAAAACTTTGCTCTGGTTCAGTCATTACATTCATAAATACATTTTAAAACCCCTTAGTTTATGGGAAATAGAGTAACATCTTTCTTGTACCACCCAGGAAAACTTAAAAGTTTTTTATTATTACATGGTAACTTCATGACCTGCGTAATTTAAAAAAAAAATCGACCCCAAAACCTATTAATTGTGACACTATCAACATCTAAAACTTCCTTAAAAAGCAGTATGTTCTGTTTGACAAAACTGGTTCCTCAACACCATTCATGTCCACTGGAATTACAGAATAGTGTGGATTGGAAAGGATTTTGTTCCAACCCTCCTACAATGGCCAGAGACATCTTTCACTATCCCAGGTTGCTCTAAGGTCCATCCAACCTGCCCTTGAACACTTCGAAGGAGGGAGCACCAACAACTGTTCTGGGCAGCCTGTGCCAACACTTCACCCCCATGAACATGGAGCCTCCTCTACCACCAAACTGCTACTCACAACACCGAAGCTTAAATAAGAAAAACTAAAACCCAACTGACAAGGCATTTTTCTGCATAAAAAAGCTTTCTCACACTATCAAACCAATCCATTTACAGAACTTCTCAATTTACTCTACAATCTCACCCTGCATAGAAACACTTTACACAGGTTTCTCTGAAAATATTATTTCATATGCCTATAGAATACAGCCTGAGGCGAGGGTGTTACTTTTACTAGCTTCAAGAAAAGCCACTTTTCTGTATCAGCATTACACAATGTGCACTTTTCCACCACCAACACGATGACAAAAACATACAATGTGCACCCAAGCAACCTCAGTGAGTGCAGAACACTCTCAGAAGCTTTTGCAGCAGCAGCACAGCCACTGACAGGTCTGACTCAGGGAGTCTGGCAGAGCCTGCAGCTGCCTCCCTCACTGTATCCCTCCCAGGCTGGGAGTCAATCAATCCTCCAATGCTCGGTCTTGCTCCACATCGCCCGTGGCTCTGCATCCCTGCCCCACATCATCACCACCCCACACTGCCCATGGTTCTGGACCACGATCCCACACTCGATCCCTCATCTTTGCCTCGCCCACAGCTCCGCCTCACCACCCTGCACCACTGTAACATATCACCCTTCAGCATTATTGTAACACAGCATCATCCCACACCACTGTAACACATCACCCTTCAGCACCACTGTAACACAGCACCATCCCACACCACTGTAACACATCACCATCCTGCACCACTGTAACACATCACCCTTCAGCATTACTGTAACACATCACCACCCTGCACCACTGTAACACATCACCCTTCAGCACCACTGTAAAACAGCACCATCCTGTACCACTGTAACACATCACCATCCCACACCACTGTAACACATCACCATCAGGCACCACTGTAACACATCACCATCAGACACCACTGTAACACATCACCCTTCAGCACCACTGTAACACATCACCATCCTGCACCACTGTAACACACTACCATCCAGAATCACTGTAACACATCACCATCCCACATCACGCCTTGCCCTCTCTGCCCCACAATGCCCTCAACAACACATCACCAACCCATATCACCAGTACCGCCCTTGACACTGCACCACCCTCAACCCCACACTGCCCACGGCTCCACCTCACCACAGCGCCCTCAGCCCCTTCACCACCCTCAACCCTGCACCACCCACAGCCCCTTCACCACCCTCAACCCTGCATCACCCTCAGCCCCTTCACCACCCACAGCCCCTCACCACCGACAGCTCTCCACCACCCTCAGCCCCTTCACCACCCACAGCCCCTGCACCACCCACAGCCCTCCACCACCCACAGCCCCTCACTGCCCACAGCCCCTTCACCACCCACAGCCCCTGCACCACCCACAGCCCTCCACCACCCTCAGCCCCTCACCGCCCACAGCCCCTTCACCACCCTCAGCCCCTTCACCACCCACAGCCCCTTCACCACCCTCAACCCCTTCACCACCCACAGCCCCTTCACCACCCTCAGCCCCTTCACCACCCACAGCCCCTCACCGCCCTCAACCCCTCACTGCCCTCAACCCTACGCCTCCCACAGCCCCTCACCACCCTCAATCCCACACCACCCACAGCTTCTCACTACCTTCAACCCCACAATGCCCAAACCATAGCTGTGGCCTGTAGCCCTGCATCACCACTGGCTCCCCTCATGCTTCTCTATGTTGCAGCCGCTCTGTCACACAGACAGCACTGAATGATCCCACATTCACCATCAATCCTGAATGAATCCAAGTCAATCCAAGTCCCCAGTGACAGGACCCCCATGCCCATGAAGACATGGCCCTGATCAGCCCCATCCCAGTGCCCTCGCCACACACACCATGTACTGAGCACCCTCCACTGTGGGGCCAGGAATGCCCCTGCCATCCCTCACAGTCACTGAGAGGCCTGGGGACCATGAGCAAAGCCCCCTGTCTAGGAGAGCTGCCAGCAAACCCCCACTCCTGCAGGGCAGGAACCATGGCTGTGTGACCTCAACAGCACAGGCACCACAGCGAGAGCCAGCGCGGGATGGCAAGAGGAGAGGCTCCAATCAGGGGGGCAGAGGCTACCCATTATTCCAGGCTACACAACACATGAAGCGTCAGAAATCCATCCTCTTCCACCCTTCATGTGTACTTTTACTTCAGCATCACAAGTAGATCTGTGCTTTACAGTAGCTATGTCTCTTTTCTGTGTTCTTCCAGAGTGAAGATTCTCACTTGGGAAAGAAACAAACCCATTTTTAAAAAGCAGAAGAGACAGCCACTGCTATACTGCTCACGTGTTGGTTGCTCTGGGGCTGTTTTTAGTTCAGTTTTTGTATGCATTGATTTTCTTCAGAAACATTAATATTAAAAACCCACATCACACAAATACACGGTAGTTGCCTATTGTGGTACAGAAACAGTAAAGATCCTTCCTGAATTTTGTGCAAAATAAAAAATCTGCATATTTACTGTAGGACAGACTTACTTCTTCTGGCCTCTCTGTTTGCGCGGCACTGAGTTTTGCCTTGGAGTTCTCTCACAAGCTCCATCGGTGCTGTCGCTGGCTTCACTCTTATTTAAAGGCTGGTTTTTCCATGGGATAACATACCCAGGAGTGGGACCAAATTGTTTTAAGTCTCCTTGTCCTAATGAGCTCCGTTCTCCACAGTAACAAAAGGCGCAGAGTTGTTCGCTGTAAAGGGAAGATCATTACTTCTTTATTAGGGGAAAACCAGCAGAGGATACTCCATCAAAGAGTAAATTTCATGCTAATTTAACCCTTTATAATAAGACAATAAAATCTCCCACTTGCTGTCAGGTATCAGAATTCAGCATTCAGAAACACTATTTCCAGCTAATTGGCAGTTACATCAAAATAACTTTTTTTTCTGTTCACAAAACTGCCTGATTAACAAAGCAAACAAAAAAATGTCCATTCTAAACTATTAGAATTTCCAAAATTCTGTGTGTCTAGACACGTGCTTGCTAAAAGGCATCAAAATGCTACAGAACACATACATTACACTATAGAACATTATAACACATACACCTTTCTGGAAGCACATGCAGCTTATGTTTAACACAATGTGCAAATACTATGCACTAAAAGGTTTACTAAAATGGAGAAAAATGGAATAATGAGAAAACCACAGCAGTGGCTACAGTCACACATGCCAAAGCACACCACATACACAAATCCAACCATCCTCATTTACTTCAATATTTAAAGACAAAATGATGTCTAAAAGTTTTACTGGAAGAATTTTATATTTACAGAACTGTGACCGCTGCAATACCCCGTACCATTTGCAATTATGTTTTAACATGCACAACATAGTGACAGGATTGAAATGACAGCTCTGACAGCACTCCTTGTGTCACATCATATGGAAGCTACTGAAAAATATTTCTATAATAAACATACCCACAAACTTAAAATGTGAACTTCTGCAACTAATGCAGTTTGCATTAAAGGAAGGCCATTTAACACTTCTTTTTTTTTTCTTTTTTTTAATGCTTAAATGAGCAATTCTGTTTTCTTCGTATTTCTGCCCCAAAGACCCCAAAAAGATGCCTCAGGGAATCAGGCACTTGGATAGAGGCTTAGTTATGCCTGGATTCCATTTAAATAGATTTCAGTGCATCTCCAAGGTGGCACATTTGGATTTGGGACACTCTGTGCTCTGTGAGTGAGAGGAGGAAAGTGAAGTGGGAGGAAGAGAAAACCTTAAGGCTAAACTGCTGTAAAATATTTACTGAATTCTGGGGGAAAAAATAAAGCCTCCTGTGCTTTTCAGCCTGAAGAGACAAGAACAGCAACAGAAAAAAGTGCAAGTGGAAAAGGAAAGTTCCAGATCAGAAGAGAAAACCCTGAGAATCCAACAAAGCTGCTGATATTTGGTTTATCATACTCTGGGATGGCTCCTCTTGCTCTCACCATAGAGAAACAATAGGAGCAAAGAAAAATAAGAAAGAAACCTGAAGTTGTCTACTGCTGCTGGTAATACCAGACAGTCAGATGCTAAGGAAAGGAGAAGAGTTTCATGAGCCCAAAATGAAGCCAGAATGAAGCCAAATGCTTTTATTTATGGTTGACAGGTAGGATTGCACTTTCATTAAGGCAGATGGACCACTGAGAACATGCAGGTTGGTGGGCAGATAAATTAAATCCCATTCATGGTTCTGAAATTACACCTTCCTATGGTACTGTTAGGAAACATTTGTCCTCATCTCATGGCCTCGGCTGCACATCCCTCACTGATCTGCCTCAACACACAACCAGCACGAGCCAGCACAACCCCCAGAGCTGATGGCAAATGTCTGACACGTTCCAGAAATCTTCAGAAAGAGATGTCCAAAGACAAAAAAATCCAAAGAAAATATGGATAGTGTGAGAGCAGTAAAAAAATGAGTAGTTACACTGAACAGTACATAAGTCTATTTCACAGCTAGCTTTCAGTGTGATAGAGCAACCAATACACTATTATTTGTCTGTCAGTGACTGTAACCACTGGACTGCCAGTGAAACCTGATCTGGCTTCACAAGCAGAGTTCCTAAGCAGGGAAAGCAAAACTATTTATGCTGGTTGAGACTAGAGAGACTTGTGAGGAGAATTAAGAGATTTAAACAGGCAACACCACAGTGTATAAATTACACTAGTTACAAACACAAGATTATCCACAGTGGAATAAATAATTATTCATACATCCTGTTAGGACAGACTATCACTGCTCATTAAAAGACTTGAGGATAATTACAAACAAATAAACAACGCTCTTTAAAGTGGAGTCATAGCAAATATGCAATAATATTTAAGTCTATAAAAGAGAAATACGAAACAATAATTAAGAAAAAAAAAATAAACTAACTTTTCAAGTGGTATTATTTGAAAAGGCATACAGGAGTAAAGCTGGTATTTCTGGAGCCTGTAAGGCAGCTCCAGCATCACAACTTCCAGCAGTAGCTTTCTGCAAGCAGAGTGGAGTGAAACAACAGGAGCAGTGAGTTTCACAGCTACTCTGCAGCGTGGTGCAGACAGCTGTGGAGCTGTCAAGAATCATATGGCTTGTGCTACTGCTCCTGCTCCAGCAGAGCTGGGGAACGCAGCTGAACCAAGTGCTCACCATGGGGTGGGGGCTGGGGGAGCCTTCACTGAAGGCTGTTTGCACATGGATGCAGAAGTTAAAGACAGGAGCAGGAGAACGTGCCCAGAGCACTGCCAGAACACTGTGGGGCTGAGATAAAGGGGAGAGATTATACAGAGGGGGAAAAAAGGTTTCACAATTGCCAAGGGCGTAAGCAGAGGGGCTTCAACTGTACCCACAGCCAGACACTCAAAAACACTCAGTGGCAGTCCACTCCCAGCCTCCTCTGGGATGCTGGAGAGACCCTCTGCAGGAAAGCCACGCTGCTCTGCCTCCTGACATGCCACAGCTGCTGGCTTGTCATGCCGTATACAAAGTGGCCATTTCCATCATGTTAGCCTTTTAGCTTTAAGTGCTCAGTAAATATTTTAAGTTATGTCTGTATGGGCAGAAGGTAGAGATTTTTTCCTATCATTCGAGGACTGCAGAAAGTACTTAACAAATCTACTTTCCATATGTCAATATGCAATTAGAGGATCTAAATCTGTGATGCAAGAAGAACTCTCATATTGAAGATAACGAAATAGAGTTACTGGCAAATCTTAAGATCAAACCCTAGATCTGTTATCATAATTAACATATTTTAAGAACAGGATAATTCAAAATGGGATAAAAAGCAAGAGACGATGTGTCACAAATCTTTTTATAAGATACTAAGAAAAAAGAAGCTCATCAGTGCTCAAATCATTTAAGATATATCTCCCAAAATATAAGTTCATCATTATCTATAACTTCAATTTAAACTACTTATTTTCCCATGACAAATGCTACTTTCTTATAAAAGTTTAAAGATCCAGAGGTGGTTTATTACCAGAAGGTGCTCCTATACCTCACCTCATCCCAGAGGATTTTATAGATTTAAGCACAGAAATTTTAATACATAACACTGAGGAAAAACTGTGCTCAGAATGAACCAGACATACTGGGTTTTGGGGATGCAGTAAGAGGCAGAAAAGCTAATAATGTCTGAAGCTAATGTCTGTTCCCACGGGAGGAGATCCAGACATGGATCCTGTTTGAAGGATGCCCTTTCTAACAAGAAACATGTTGATCCCATCACTTTTTCACAGCCATTCTCTTTTACAGGTTCTTATTCCATCAGGTCAGTGTCTCCTCCTCACCCAGCATTTACTCAACCCCCTGACAAAAATCTAAAGTGCTATAATCCTCCCCTGTCCACATCCTGACAAAGGATAACAAAATGCCCTGCAGCTACTTAATCCTGAAGGAAAGGAGACCAGTCACTATTTCCTCTACTTGACTGATGACAGTCATCAGGACTCATCCTAAAACACAGACTTTTCCACTGAAACAACTTCATTTCAACACATGCAGTATTGGGCAACTAATTGCACAATATTAAATCACAACCAGAGGAGGAGAAACATCTGGTTTGCTTGCAACTATTCAGTCAGAGAATTAAGGTAAACCTGAGAGTCCCTCAAACTTATTTATTAACAGAATTAAGCCTTAGCATCAGGATTAGCAACACCTGTAGTTGTACTTCCAGGAGTAAGCAGAAGCCCCTCCTGAATCTTCCTGACCTGGGAAATGGCACTGGCTAATCCTGTGTCAGCCAAAGCTCCTAGATAACAAGCAGACATGGAGACTGGCTCATGCAAACATATTTTGTTTATGCTGTAGCCCTTATCTCACAGACGTGCACTTGTGCCCACGTGAGCACTGTGCAGCTTCTGAAAATCTTCAGATGTGTCCACGGGAGGTTGTGTGACCCTCAAGAGTATCTCACTCTCACTCTCCTGCCTGTTTTTCATACATGGGTAGAATGCACCACAAACTGCAGTGATATGGGGCACTGTCATGCCCCCACATCTCCATGTATACAGCTGGGGGAATAAATCTTCATTCCTCATTCTCACAGGAATAACTTCCTTCCTTCCATGCCTCCAGGGCTCCCACACAGCTGAATGCCAAGCCAGGCAGTGAGTGGCCTATGCTGAGCACATCTGTCAGTGAGATACCTGAAGTTCTCCAACACTTTCAGTACTCAATGGTGAGGGTGGCAGGCTAAAGGAAATCCTGCAGCTGCCTGTTCTGAAGAGGGGTGTTAAAGGTGCCCTTCTTTCAGGAGAGCCTGCACAGGGGAATCCAAGCATCACACGGAGATGAAGAGGAGGATGTCAACAGCAGGTGAAATTCAAACTCTTGGATTCAGATCAAGGGATGCTCATCTTGTAACTTTTCTGAAATTCCTCCCAACCTACTGTGGGGCTGATACTACCAGAAGAGTTTTGCTGTGCATTCACCTTTCCCAATTAATCATACTAAAACCAGGTTTAAACAGGAAAAAACAATGGACTATATTTGAGAAAATGCAAGGCATAGCAATTCCAGTAAGATCCACTAGCTATAGCCATTGCCTCAACATTAAACACTCAAGTTGCAGATGATCACTACTGCCATTTGCCATGATAACAATTGCACTAAAGTTAAAAAGAAACCCAACTCAGAAAGCATAAAGATCTCTTTCATTCAGGGTTTGGGTTGAAAAAGAAAGTGAAGAGGGTATCATGCTACAAATTTGTCTTAGTGGAATTATGCAATAATTTTCCTAAATGCCTGGAAATGCCTTCAGAATGTCTTTTCCACACACTACTTGTTACAGAGATTTACAGTGTTTTTAACATCTATTTTTCACAATTAAAATTAAGCTCAACACAGTGAAATGGACTATTTGGGAGCAAAACAGAACTTCAGAACATCATATGTACTAATTACTGAAACAGACTGATGAAAATTGGCTGTGAGAATTCTTCTTCCACCTAACCTTGTTAGTAGTTTTAACATATGCTAAAAGGCTAAGCTAAACCCTACAGGGGACCTCTACCATTTATTTAGCCCTGCCAAGTTGCGCTAATGCACAATATACCTTTGCTCTTGTTATATGTTGTGTTATTTAAAGAGTAACGTGATTTTCTCCTTAGTGAAGATGCACCATTGTATCATTTATGTAAATTCAAATCAATACCTGCAAGCTGCATTTTTAGTGAAGGAAAAAAACCCAACATTTCTGACTTGAAACAATACTGGGGATCTGCATCGGTGTGAGTTCAAATAGATGTGAGATATTCACAGAGGTAAACTTACTCTAAATCTCAATGAAGCCAGCATCATCTAAATATTCTGTAAATATCTTGACCTCAATAATAACAAAGCTTGGAAAGAAAATACTGAAGAAACATCATTAGGTGAGGCATAAAAGCTTCACATTGATAAAGGATTAACAACCCAATAAATCACCCTTCTGAATGAAGGATACTAAGGACAGACAAGGATGGAAAGGACAAATGGAGACACCACAAAAAGAAAGAAGAAAAATAATCTATGCTAAAAGCAGTATTTAAGCATTTGACACAATCTCCTTCCAATAGGTAACTGAATCACAGAACAACCTGAAATTGTGAAGTGGCTTGACACTATTATACTATTGAAATGATTTGAGTTTCAAATAATTATTTAACTTATGCAGCATAATTCTTTTCAAAAAAGGAGGCGAGACAGAGCTCATATGAACTTCAGGGAAAGAATTTTAGAAGTTTATACAAAGCAATTAAACTGCATTAGACAATAACTACTTTCCAGTTTCGTCAAACCAGCACAGTTGGAGTTCTACAGCCATATAATCAACTTAATGACACTCTTCTCATTTGAATGAAAGAAAACATTACCCTCCAAACACAACCAAAACAACACATCCTTACTGACATTTTGAAATTTAGAAAATACGTTCTTATTCACCACAAATTGTGTCAGCTTTAATTTAAACAAGTATTTAAAACTCAGTTAGGGTTTAACATACCCTAGCTGTAAAAGGAGTTAACAGAATGCCAGTGCTGAAAAAAGTGAATTTAGGGGTCTAATTCTAAGGCCCTCTAGATAATTCCTTAAGGTCCATGTGAACTGATTTGTACTCTCAAGTAACAATCCCCTACAGAATGTAATTTATTGTACCTGTAAAGTGGCAATTCATGCAATTCTGAGAGTTTTCTTCACCTCTGAGGGATAAAAGTCAAAGAATAAGAAATCGTGTAGCTTCAACCTCCAGTATGCATCTGTGCCCAGAAAGTATTGTCTGTGTAAGCCAAATTTTCTCTTCTGGTAATTAAAAAATAATACACAGAATGGTTTGGGGTGGAGGGACTTTAAACACCATCCAGTTCCAACCCTCCTGCCAAGGCAGGGACACCTTCCACTACAACAGGCTGCTCAAAGCCCCATCCAGCCTGGCCTTGAACACTTTCAGGGATGGGGCAGCCACAGTCACACCCAATCCACATGGAGCTGCCAGCCTCTCTTGAAGGCAATTTCATACAAACACTAAGTAGGGTCTTACTATCTGAAAATTACTGAGACTTACCATTTAGCAAGCTGGCTTTAAACAGCAGTTTTTCAAGAAAGCTTCATCTAAGCAGGATAAGCAGAGGCACAGGGATACCAAAGAGGAGGCAGACATGGTACTATCCACGCCCCCCAGTATTCAAGGCCTACCTGTGTCAACTGTGATTCCTCTACACTCATGCTCAGTTTCTCTTTCGTGAAATTGCCCAGTCTGCTCTTGACCACACCTAAAGTTTCAAGGTTTGGAAAGGATGCCTCCGTAGACAAGTCTCAGCTGTACAAAGAATCACCTCTTTTTATTTTCCATCTAACCCTTGAAAGTTTCACTTAATGACACTCAATTTCTTGCATTAAAAGAAACTAAACAGTCAGGATATAGCCACCTATCCCACTCCATCTATGATTCTGAAGCTTATCTTCCTTCTCCAACATCTTTTACAGACTAAAGGGTCCTGAATTGTTTAAATGGAATCTACTTCAGATCTTTGATCAATCCTTCTGATGTTCTGTGAAACATTTTAAGTTTTACTATATTAATTTCTGAAGTTACAGATAGACTTTCTGTAACCCTATGGAAATTGGTCCAAATTAGCTTCTCTAAACACCTCACCAAGCAGGCCCCATGTGCTTCAGAAGAGCTTTAGCACGTTGAAGCTACGAGCACAAAGATTCTCTCTTCACTAAGCACACTCTCTCAGCCCCTATGTGAAAGCAGACTCCATATGCTCCATCCATTCCCTGTGAATGAATACCCTTCTGGCAAAGGTCAGAGACACTCACAGGGGATCATCTCTGCAGCTACAGCTCTGGGGTGCTGTGAGTCCAGATTTTACCATTTAAATTGCTTGTAGTTTCCATCAGCTTTGGTATGGAAGCAAGGAAGGAATGCAGGGCACAACACTGAGTTTGCGGCATGAGGGAAATGGAAAGTGCTGGAGAAATGGGACTATTGACTATGGGAAATAGCACAGATCACACAGATAGCCAAAGGAAGCAAGAAGAAAACAGACAGAGCTGACAAGGCAATGAACAAGAAAATGGGATAAAGGGTGAGAAGAAATACCATGTAACGAACACCTGTCTAGAAGGCACTGGAAATGGATGGAAGGAAACTGCACATCAGGCAAAGAGACAAAGAAGAGTAAACCTCAACTAAGTGAACCATGAAACAATGATTAAAACCAATG
Source organism: Parus major (assembly GCF_001522545.3). Lineage (NCBI taxonomy): Eukaryota > Metazoa > Chordata > Aves > Passeriformes > Paridae > Parus > Parus major. Next base: position 6,306,102 of record NC_031769.1, read on the forward strand.
AGCAGTTTAGAATTAGCGAAGAGAACGAGAATATGAGCATTCAACAACATAAAAAATCCCAAGAGGCTGGCAAAGCAAGCTGAAGGGGAAGAAAAACCAAATGGAAGAGGTGATATATGGAAGAAATGAGAGAAAACACTGTATTCACATAACACTGGAATAGAAGATCCCAGACTATTACCAGGGTCTGTGGATACCCTGTATCTGTGCAATCCCTGACAAAGCAGGCATCCCATGCTGTGAAGGGTACTGCCCTCAGCCCTTCAGCATGGCCTGACACACTGCCAGCCGTGGGGTGCTTCTGTCTGTCTGACTCCCATCTCCCAGAGGACAGCAATGTTATCCAGGTGTCAGACCTGACCTGCCAGGGCTCAGACTGCTGATCACCAGCACAGGACTTGTAAGCAGCAGTGCAGACCCAGGTGGAGACAAGCAGTCTTAGGATGGAGATGAGACACAGAAAGTGTCTAAGAACATCTGTGAGGCACTGAGAGTGGGACTCCAGAAGCCTGGAGGACCTGCTCATGGCTGGGAAGGAGGTATTTCATGGCTTCTGTGGTTGGACCTTCCTACAGAACAGATTAAATCATGGACCAAAGGTCTGTGCAACTTAAAGGCCCAGCCATGAATGTCACTGATTATGGTGTCAAATCCCACGAGGCACAAGTTCTACATGAGAGCATTAAACACATTATGGCCACAATGGCAATTGTTCAGCCTAAGCAAAAGGCAGAATTTTGGCTGCCTGTGAAACCCTTCTTTGGCCCCATTTGTGTGACACGCCTTCTGTGCTCTGAGAAAGACACAGACCATCTGGAGAAAACTCAAACCAGCAAGGATCTGAGCTCAAGAAAACATCATCTATAAAGAAAGTAGGAACAAATTTGGGATTTCTGTTACGAGGTAAAGCATGCTGGGAAATAAATGAGAGGCTTTTGCACAAAGCTGTCCTCCATTATCCTTGGCAGATGGTATGAGTAGTAATGGAATAAACCCAGAATGAGGAGAGTGTGGGTTAGATATGAGGAAAGTGGTTCCAACAGTAAAAACAAAGAAGAGACTGGAAGGGACTGTTTAAGGAAGATATGGAGTTTTTATTACTGCAAGATTTAAGAGCAGTTTATATAAGTTTGTGTCAGGAATGACAGCTGTAGATAACTGCCTTGGAAAAGGAGGTGAACTAGATGAGTTCCAAAGGTCCCTTTCTGCCCTATAAATCCAAGGCAAAGTTGCTTTAACAATGATTCGTCACAGAATTCTTGAGACCATTTCCCTAACAATGCATGAACAAACAGGATGGAAAAGCAGTAAATATTTAACTTTTTTTCTCATTTTTCAGTGTGTGGTCTTTGTCTTTAGTTGTGCCCTGCTAGCCAAATCAGTAATTTCACTCTGGGTTTGACTGGTCATTAATATAATGCTGAAGTAGTACTTTACTTTGGAAGACAGAGGAATGGTATGTCTTCTTTCCAGATGTAAATCACTGGTTTCAGAGAAAGATACCATAAATGCTTATATGGATCTATGGATCTATGGAGCTGGAAATGTAAAGGCAAAACTCGGCAATGACTTCAAATGCCCTGTGCCATGCATAAGGTCCATTCTCTGCAGAAACAATTCTTGGAGAAAACCATTCACACAGAACTGCAAACTGTATCACAGTACAAGTTCATGAAAAGAAATAATCCATTTCAAAATTAATCTTGATACTGTTTGCTCCTCAAAACATGTTCTTGACTTTACAACTTCAACACATTTTTGAACATATTTTAATATTAAATCTTTTCTCTAAATTCTCCTGCCTAGAGACCTAGCTTTTCCTTCCATCACTACAATACTATTCTGTCCAGACTGTCTACTCTCTGCCACCACACAATTCCTTTTTCCACTGAGTTTTGCCCTGAGTGTTACAAATTTTGTAATATGCTTTAAGATTATTTTAAAAAAAAATAAAGGAACAAAGAGAAGTTCACTGCTACTTTTTCACTATTTTCTTTGTTCACGTGATCTACAGATGTTCACCAACCACTTCTTTTTTACGGAATAAAGCACCCAAGCCCTCCATCTCCACACTCCAGATTTCATCTTAGCAGCAGCAGCAACAAAGTAACAGGGAATGGCGCAATTGGTCTGGAATGAAAATTACGTGCTTTGTCCAATTACAAGTGAAGCAAGAAAGCAGGAAGGTGTTTTGCCAGTTCTTTGGTTTTGGTTTTTTTTTGTAGTTTCAGCAACAATCTCACAAGAGCAGATATTTAAGCAGGCCAAAGTACCAAAATCAAAAAGAGCTGTGTGAAAACCTCAGATTTAAGAATGTTCCGTCTTCATGATTATGGCAAAAGGACTGAAAACATGCAATTAATGTGATTCACAGACTCCGAGAGCAGACAGAAAGTAAAATGAATCAAAAGGTGTTTTGTTCTTCTATGAAATTGTGTTTCTAGGCCATTCTCATTAGCTTTTAATGCCAGGGGTTGCCAATGTGGGAAACAGAGGAGGAAGGTGGAAGTGGGCTCTGCTCTGAGTCGCAGCCGGCTCCTGGCTCCTTGCCTTCCCCAAGGGCTGCACTTCCCCTGCTCTCTGCAGGCAGCACAAACCAAGGCAGCAGATTCCTTTCGAAGAAGCTGGATTCCACTCAGCCTTAAGTCCCGGGCTGACAGAAGCTTCTCACAAGGCTTAGAAAAAGAAAAGAGGGAACAACCAAAGGAAAAGGCTCCAAAATCCATGACGCTCATGATATATAGGAGCTGGCAGTGTTACTCTTGCCACTGCCAGGCTTGGGAGTTTATCTTTGCTTGATGTTATTGCTCCTCCCCACATGTGGTCAATAATTCACTCGCTCCTTTCAAGCACACACCTCACCCCTTTTCAGCCTCCCTACCCCAGTATGGCTCAGACTCTCTTTATTTTAATGGGATTTTAACACATTGCTTTCTGAGCACTAATCCTGAATCTGTTGTTTAATTGCCTGCCCCAATCCCACTCACTGTCAGTAGTTCTCTTGGTTTTCCATATCCCACCTCATTTTCCAAGTTCTCTTGGTTTTCCATATCCCACCTCAGGAAGGTTCCAAAATTTACCAGCTGCCTTGCCTTTCTCTTGAATATTTTTATTTAGCCGCAGTCTCGGGAAGGATCCAGAGAAAAATACCACACAAGCCAAGCTCTGGCTAATGTCTCAGCTACTGAGATCTCCTTTTGACATGTCCTACTATGTTAAAATCACTGGTTTTCAGTAGAAAATTATTTTGTTTTTTCATGGAAAATACTTTTTTTTATGCCCTGTGTCCTGTGCTTCTCTAATTCCTTTATCTTCACTAACAAAGACAGAAACACAGAATTGTCTTATACTCAACTCTGAAAAAAGCAATGCAAAAGTAGCTCCACCTACACCTGTATCTACTTCTTGGGGAGGTTTGGATTCTTTTCTGTCTTCTAGGCAATATCTGCTCTGTCTGTTATGATATACTCTCATAATTCTCCTATGTCTCACACACCTAAAGCTATTTTTAAATATACAAACACTTCCATTTTATTAGAAAGTGTAAGTTACTTATATTATAAAACAGAAAAGCTTACCAAGAAAGAGATGAAGCTGATGAGTATGAATTATTTGGAAATCAGCTTTAAAACTACTTCTCCAAGTTACAGTTTTAAGGCACTTTGGAGTCACACTTTATCCTGAATCTTGATTCATTTCCTCCTATCATTACACAACCATTAGAAATATCTGTTATTTCACACACTGTATTTTCTCCTAAGAAAACACAGTCAATTCAGCCCCCAGAATTCAGCCCTCCAAACCCTGCACGACACAATGTCGGTGGCAGCACTACACAGATAATGACAAACAATTGATCAAAAGTCACAGATCAGAAGAGGCTTTTTTCAAGACTCACTTCCAGAGAAACCCTAACATTTGGGGTTTTTCCACTGATATGAGGGCATCAATGACTTCTGTCACTAACCCCCATTCTGCCTCTAAGTTTGAAATCAAAATTACCTGGGGTCAGAGAAACCCTCTGATTCCCAATTAACAGTTCTATATCTCCTCAATACATTTCTTTCCAAAATGTCAGAGACAGTCTGATCACTATTATTTTAATTAAAAGTTAATAGTACTCAGCTTTTCAATGCTTTGATCAGCCAAAGCAATGAGCACATAATAGTCATTCCATCCTGACTGATCAAAGTCAACACTTTCAGTTGGAAGGAAGAATAAGTTGAGGGCAAATAAGGGCTGGCTCAGAACCAGGCCAGAGTTTTTTCAGGAGGCTGTTGTCCAGTTTTTAAGAAACAAGTCTATGGCTATGGAAAGTGGTGTAATCAAATATTCATGATAATAGCAAAAAAGTAACCTTGAGAAGAACAGAGAGCAGATGAAACAGCACTAAAATTTTTGCAAATGATCCAAAACAGGGTCAAATAATGAAGCAGAACAGCTGCTCAGTTCAAGTTGCTCTACGTATTTAGTGCAATTTAATCTCAACCTTTGAAAATTCCATCAAGAACAGAAATTTTTAGGTATTTCACGCAGGTATATGCCAAGAACTATTTAACTGAATTTTCTGTGAGAAGCAAAGTAGTTCTTGGAATCTAAGAAGTTTGTGAGCATGTAAAACATGAAAATTATATATGCATCAAGTAGACTAAGTAATTTTTTTGTGCATGGAAAATATGCTTTGTGTTGGATTAAGAGGAAGAAAAATGATGACAACAGTTCTCTCCTAGTCTGTCAAAATATAATTATACCTGTAACTGTCTGGTAGCTGGTAACAGCACCTTCTGCAGCAAGAGAGACCTGGTACTGGGTTTCAAACTATTATCAGAGCTTCACCAGAGAAGCTCTTCTAGAATTGTGTGACACCGTTTCAACAGTGACCACAGACAGTGTGTTCTGGTTTCGCTCATGTAACATAACACTTTCTCTGCTTTTAGGCTCATTTGTGTTAATAAAAAGGTAAAAAATTACAAATGGTATTTTCTCTGTAAGAACACAGTAGATATGGTAAGAGATTTGGTTTACTTTGTTCCTGAAAATACACTCATACAAGCTGAAACATCAAAAATTACTTTATATAAATTTGCTAATATACCATTTCCTACACAGCGGGAAAGCTTCAATAATCACATTTTATCTCCTATACTTATGCCTCCTTTAATTTACCCAGCAAATATGCTGTAACTCAAAGGTTTCCCAGAGCAGTGTGAGGACAGCACTCACAGAACGTGCTTTCCACCTTGATCTCCCCATGTGCCAATTAAGGCACCAGGCCCAGCACATCAAAGCAGCGGCAGCGAGTCCCAGCCCTGTGCCCCGAGCACTCTGCACCCCAGAGCCCCAGCCCCAGCCCTGCCCCTGACTCAGCAGCCGCCTCCTCCTCGCTCTCTCACTCACCTGGTTTTGGCTTCCACACCCACGGAGGCGGTGGAGCTCGTGGACTCCTCGGACACGGAGTGCTGAAGGATTGGTGTTAGCTGCTTGGTGCTCTCCACTTCCGTCTGGGCATCCTCTTCTGCAGACTGCTCCTTGACTTCTGGGTAAAAGAATAATAATAATAAAAAAAAATTAGTATTTTATCTGCACCTGGAAGCTTTCCCTTGCACAGAAAACATCCATTTTATTAATAGATGGATTAACCCATGTAAATATCTTCTGCCACACAACAAAATTAAGAGAATAGGAAATTACCACATCTAGCTAAAACATGAAACTGGATGCTTACAAAATTATTTTCGGAACACAAAATGCCACTGTGAACTAAAGCTGTTCAATAGCAACAAGGAGTGGGGTGAGGGGAGAGCTGTTCAGTGACAGACTTCACACAAGGCTGGAGTTTTAGACACTTCCATTCTCCCCACATCTCTCATGTACCTCCTGTGTCAGCCCTGAACAAACACCACAGTGAGCACACTAATTTGGTATATATTCAACCTTTTTTTCCTCCTCTATTACCTTTTACTTTGTTAAGTTCCCTGCACAAATTCATTCCTGGTTACACTAACTATGCTGGCACAGGGTTGAGGAGGTGAAGGAATGAAGGACATGGTTTATGCCAGCTTAAACTTCTTTCTGAACTGAAGGAACATAATCAATTTTTTAGCATGCCTTTACATCACCTTAGTTGTTAGATGTATATATAAATAAATACATCTACAGCTGAAAATTTTAGATTTAACTAGAAAGTTTGGTTTTGCTCTTAAACATGAAACATGAAGTTGCCACTGTCTGTGTAACTTTAAATCCTCTTCCCAATCACTTCCCCCTTTGCTTGGAGTGAGTCAGGGATTTAACAGAAGGACATGGCAAAGTGCACCAGAATGCACAGAACAAGGTTCAAGGCTGTACAGCAACAGAATTTGGTGTTTCTGCACTCCTCTGTACTTTTATTTTCAAACCTAAGCAACATAAAAATCACAAGACTCCGACAGATGTGCTCTGGCATATCCAGCTTAAGATAAACATGCCTCATTCTGCCTGTGTCCATGGCTTCTAGATCTGTCTCACACCATTGCCAGAGGAAGGTCCCATTCAAAATTCCCAGTGAACATGGGTTTGAGCTCAGAGGCCAGTACATACAGCTCTTGCAAAGAAGTCCAGTGAGAGGAAAGCAGCAGATTATTTAGAAAACTTCAGCAGAAAATACATTCACATTTTTTTAAAAAAATAATGTACAACATGTCAAAATATAATTAAATATTGCAAAGGATAAATGACATGTGGAGAAATGAAAGGGTAGAAGAATCTGCTACATGGGTGGGCACACATAAAAACCTGCTACAAGCTTTAATCTTATAAATAAAACCAGGAAAAGAGAAAATTTCTCAGAACATAAAACTGCGCAGCTTGGCCTGAAATACTGAAATCCTATGCCTGCTACAGCACATGGAAAATGGGAAATCTGTCTTGTTTCATGCACAGAGATCGAAGTAAAATTTTTCTTTAACCAAAAGGGAACTCATTTAGGAAGACAATGTATACCATTTAAAACTCTCAGTGAACACCTCTAAACGGTATTGAGGAGAAATAACATCAAGGCAAAAAAAAAAAAATCCTGTTCATTGCTCCAAGTATTTATCTGAGCTGGTGTAAACTGAAACTGCTTCACCTATTTCAGTTATCAGTAACATACATCTGAAATGTTTTTTGGACACCTGAAACATCCAAAAGTGACCACCTTTCCAAAATCCAAATGGCTGGTATTAAACTCCTTCACCACTGCTCTGAAAAAAGAGTGCTGAATGATGATCTGACGCTAAATAAACAGCCTCTTGGGAATACATCTCTTGGAATAGTAAATGCCTCTGTACGGAAAACAAAACAAAATAAAAGCAAACCCCACACCCTCAGTTTTTGGCACATCTGAACAAACATCCCTGGATGTTTCCTGGATGAAGATTCCCGAAAGAGGCAGTGTCCAGCAGAGCCATTCATAGCGGTCTGCGGTGCGTTTCCAAGTATGTTGGATCCAAAAGACAATCTTGTGCCAGTAACCCCCAAATTTCTAAATGCAACCTCAATGAAGAGAGCAAAACATAAACACCTAGAAGACAGGCAGACGCCAAAGCACTCAGAACAAAACCCACAACACAGCCTGGGACAGCCACGCCTGAAGTGCTCCAGGAAGACCACCGGAAACCCCGGCCTTGCTCTGATCCATCTTGGCGACTTTCTTTAACCTAGTTAAACTGCGCAAAAGGAACTCTGTCTTTTTTGTGTGCCTGCTGAAACTTTCAATCGAGTGAAGGAAAAAAGCCATTTACTCTCTGCCAGCTTTCATCTCATTACCATTACTGGGCACCCAGCACACTGGGAAGGCAAAGTTCAGGGGCACTCACACTCACTCCCAGGAACTCTGGACTGTGCGAGAAGACACAGATTGTTTCACTACACATGACAACTATATGAGCTTACATCCTTATGGTGCATTTCCCCTGCTGTTTGCTTCTCCAGAGAAGGAGGGACCCAAATTATACCAAATGAGACAAACAACATCTCAGTTGCTGTCTCCGCAATAAAGCAAACTGTGCCTCAATATGCTGTTGGAAGCCTGAAAATACAGGCTCACTAAATAGCATCAAAGTAGTGTGTGTTACTTGTGAAAAAAACTTTGTGGAAAGTTTTCCTGCAGAAAACTGAGGAAGAGCGGGAGCACTGCATTTCACGAGTCAAATTCCTAAGAGACGGATCCCAGCACTGGCCTGGCAAGGGGACACCTCAAACACACTTTAGAGATGTTCTTGGAAGCACCTGGCACAATATGCTTAATGAACATCATCAGATTTGGTTATGGCATCCTACTTTGAAGCTACTGGGAATGAAGGATTGATCCATGGATGATTAACAAATGGGAAGCTCATTTGCAGATTCATATGTAATGTTTTGTTTTGTGTCCTCTTTTCATAATTGTTTCTGGCACAATGAAGGTCTTGCTTATGTATAGTGAGTTAGTAGGGAAACTGAGATTTAAAAAACCTAATTGTAGAATTCCCCAGAGTCTCTAAGTTATTTTTTAATGTCATTATCCTTTACTAAAACTTTAGGAAAATACTAGGAAACACTGCACTTGTGTTTTTTTTATTATTTTAATACAATTATATTCATAGTTCTTTCTCACCTGGCTGCTGAGGACAGAAAAGCTTTCTTTTCTTATTACAAGAAATCACCCAAAAGTGCAAGGACTAAAGTTCCTGTCCATATGGGCCATCAAAAGGCTTGAGAATTCCACACATTTTACAACTTGGGTAACTCACAGAATCACATCTGGCTGAGGCTGGAAGGCAGCCCAGAGCCACCCTGTCCAAATCCCTGTTCAAGCAGGGCCACCAGAGCCAGATATCCAGATGATTTTTGAGCATCTCCAAGGAAGGAAATAGGAAATAAAAAGAAAAAAAAATCAATTGCCTAACATTGAAAGGGGACTGATATGCAGGGAAGTCACTGAGACTGATAAGATTTACAACATGTGTATTCAATTTCTCTTTTAATTAACACTTCCATCACATTTGCTTCAGTAAGGTGTATACAGTGGTGAAAAGATAATCCTTAGCTTTTACACTATTCAAGCTGTAATTTGGATTTTTTCAAATGAGGAGAAAGACACTTAACAGAGGCTCAAAGATTTCTTCTCATATTATTTTTATTCCCCTTTATAAAGCAGAATGCAGAGAACACTCAAAATAACAAACAGCACATAGCACCCCAGTTGATTATGCAGACTTCCTAACAGTAGCTGGTCTCCTTGTTTACATGTCTTATGTAGAGATTTACAACATTCTGAGTAATAATTGTGTTGATAATTTCCTGTTTTCCTGCTCTATCTTCAGACCCCTTGGAAACCTCTCCCCATGTGAGACACACATGGGACATGCAGACTCACAAGGGAAGCTGTTTTTTTAAGCCTCCTCTGTGGCAGGGCTTGTGCAAAGCAGGAGACTGGGGATGGTTGGGATTTTATTTCACGATCACAGCTTTCTTTGGGGATGTGATGAAGCAACATCAACTTAAGATCTAAAATGTTCCATTGTTACAAACAATCTTTTTCTGTTTTCTAGAGATCACAAAGTCCTATTCTACAAGCTACCTGGGTAAATATAAAGCAAAATAAAGAGATTATGTGTGGGCTCTGCTGTGGCAATCAGGCAAAGGACAGACATCAGCATATCCCAAAGGTTTTCTTTTAAATACTCAGAAACTACCTGTCTAGTCAAAACCTAAAAATACTGCTAGAGTTCTACCAGAAAAAAGGCAAAACTTTAAAATATTATAATATTCATTAAGAAGTGACACTCAAAACAAACAAACAAACAAACCCCAAATAACTGTCATAAATATAAAATTTATATTCTACTACTAAATTAATATTTAGATGCAGCAGTGTGTTTAACCACCTTACTGTCAGACATATTGATAAGGCAGGCAATGAAGCTCATGTCATGAGCTTCCAAAACTTTCATTAAGAACAGAAAGTATTGCAGGCTGGAAAATACTAAGACCACCAAACACAGTAGGGACATCCCAGGGGTCTCAGCTGTTGCCTACCAAGATGTTCTGTGAGAGGGAGTAACGAGCTTCTGAAGGCAGACACAGCTATTTTTGCCCAAGGAAGGGATAGTGCTGTGTCAGGAAACAGCCAATGGAACCAGGTGCTTTACACAGCCCCAAAGGGGTCTGCAGAACTACAAACAACACCAAAATCCTCCAGTAGTTTTGACAGATAAAAACCAGGTCACTGTAGCAACAATATGAAAAGAAACCTTAACAAAAGAATGCAAACTATGAATTTAAAATGCCTACCTGTCCTGGTTTTGGCCAGCATGGTTAATTTCCTTTTTAGTATTGGGTACAGTGCTGTGTACTGGATTTAGGACGGCATTTAATTTTGGTAACACACTGATGTTTTAGTTGTTGCTAAACGGTGCTTACTCTAAAGCAAGGACTCTTCAGTTGCCCATGCTCTGCCAGCAAACAGGTGCAAAAAGGAGCCAGGAGAGAGCATGGCCAGGACAGCTGACCCCAACTGGCCAGAGAGATCCTCCACACCATAGAACACCATGCCCAGCAGATCACAGAATGGTCTGAGGGACCTTAAAGATCATCCAGTTCCAACCTCCTGCCATGGGCAGGGACACCCTTCACTAGACCAGGTTGCTCAGAGCCCCATCCAACCCATCCCTGAACATTTAGGAAGATGGGGCAGACACAGCTTCTCTGGGCAACCTGTGCCAGGGGCTCACCACTGTTCTAATCTCAATCCAGAGCTTTTACCTTTTTCCAATTCTCCTCCCCATCCCAGTAGGGCAGGGAATGAGGGGGCACCCTTGCAGTGCTCAGCAGACAGCTGGGATAAATCATGATGCTGCCCAGTACTATAATTACCAAGTTTCACTCATCTGTCCCAGTTTAGGAACAAAACAAGTTTCCACTACTCAGAGCTCGTAATTCTGTTACTGCTCTGGACACAATTTAATAGCAACATCACCTCTCCTGCCAGTGTCTGAGCAAGTCACGTGCAGAGATCTCTTAGGTGCAGCAACCTTTTTACAATAATCTGAAAGAGGGTAGTTTCAGATTACTATTAGAAAAGAATTCTTCCTGTGAGGGTGGTGAGACCCTGGCATGGGCTTCCCAGAGAAGCTTTGGATGCCCCATCCCTGGAAGTGCTCAAGGCTAGGTTGGATGTGACTTGGACAACTGTGGTCTAGGGGTCTCTGTCCATGGCAGGACGGTTGGAACTTGATGATCTTTAAGGTCCTTTCCAATCCAAACTATTCTATAGTTCTCTGATTTACTTACTATGTTAGATGGAGACAAGAGAACCTGGAGTTACTCTTCTTCTGTACATTCCACTGTACATTTTGATACTTTTCATTCAAATGAGCTCTTAACTGTTCTTAACTGTTAAATACATTTCATACAGAAAATAACTTCAAATTTTGTATTAGTTATAAAATAGAAACAAGACTGTCAATGTAGGATCATTTAAACTGTAATTTTAGTCACCTGAAAAACATGAAACCATATTATGGATAACCATAACATGGAACCTCCATGACTGAGGAAGCTGCTAAGCTCGGAGGGTTATTCAACAGCACTCATCTGATTATTTCCCACTTATTTGTTTAGGTCTTTTTGAAACCCAGGTCAAGTTGTTCATGCCCAAAGCATCCAGGAATAATGAATTCTGTAATTGTGGTAGATGCTGAGTGCAAATGCACCTGCCCTTGTACTCTCTGAACACAACCTGTTATCCCCTAATTTTTGTGTTGCACAACAAAATGAATCACTGTGCCCAATCCATTTTCTCCAAAGCACTCATCATTTTTTGGACCCTATTACATTCCTTCTCAGTGAAATCACTTCAGATTGAAGCTTTTACCTTAACTGATCCCCACACAGAAGCTATTACTTACTTCTTGTCATACTTGTTGGCCTTTCCTGTACTTTCCCAATTACAGCTCATCCTTTTGGAGAAGGGAAAGCAGAACTGCACGTGGCATTTAGCATGCCAAGGATTTATAAAGCAACAGTAAAAAGAGAAAAAAAACCCTTGCTGACGCTTTATTCTGCTTATCCCTTTGCCAGTAATTCCTAGAATTTTTCTCTCTTTGACTTATGAAAGCTTCTGCAATTCTCAGAAGAACTGAAGCACTACTTGCCCAGGTAGCAAAAGCTATTTCACAGTGATTTTTGAAAAGCAGGATGGTAATTTTGCCCTGCATGTTCTTTTACATTAACTACTATTGAATTAAGAGTCATTTAATTTTCTACAGTCACTCTTCAATGCCTTGTAAATGAGTACCTCTTTTATTATCTCAAATAAGTTCATTTTACCTACTACGCTCTTCCCCTCTGAACCTGACCCAGAAAAGGGCTAGCAGGGTAAGTGTTTGTGGGATTCCAACACCAGCCTGGTTTATACTGTGATTTTAATTCACCAGCAGTGGTTTTCTCTTCTATTTCTTTTACCAAACTGAAGAGTTAGACTCAACACAACATTACTGTAATAAAAATTAAGACAGGTCTCCAGAATTAGCAAGTGGCTCCTGCTCATGGCAGAAGGGATAGAACAAGATGATCTTTGAGGTCCCTTCCAACCCAGCCCATTCTGTGATTCTATAAACTAGAATATACACAGAGCAGGCCTTTTTTCAGTGAGGAGATGAGCATATAGCACACAAGCACATGCAAGTATTTCAGTGTATTTGACTGGTAATGGCCATGCAGATTTTCCATCACATCACTAATGATGCAGATTTAAACATCAAGGTAATAGAGAAGTAGAAAATTCTAGGTCTTAGGAAACTTTTGAAACCTTTTGTAATATGTTTAATAAAGCATAGTTTGATACCAAAACTGCAATAGTGCTATTGAATAAATAAGCAAAATCAAAAAGAAGTTGCATTTCTGAAATAACCTCCAGAATGAAACACTCAGTGAGGTTAAAACTGATTTGGAAGTAACAGATTCCACCAGCTCTCAAAACACCTGAGACAGAGATATTTATTGGTCAGAAGGCAAAAAAATCAGATTTTTCTAAATGGCCCATTTTAAGTGTGCATGATGATAAATGGTATTATTGAGTAAGCCTGTAATGGTTTAAATGCAAATATCAAGCAACCTCCTCTTTTGTTTGCTTTCCTCATTACAAACGAATTACCAGAATATAAAGCAAAAATAGTAAGATGCTTACAGTAATTACAACAACATGTATCAGTTCTGCTAATTTTTCCAGTGGCTGAGCAGGCAGGAGTCAGCAGGATAGAAAAGAAGAAATTACTCCTTTCTACTGAGTACACACAATATAAGTTGCCTTAAAAATATTTAAGTGCATTTCTAAGCATGTATTTACCACAGATATATATTACGGCCAAGTTTAATCTAAAAACAAGCCCTCAGTGGTGTTAATTCTTCCTTTCATTAATTTTAGAAGGGATGGTTGGTAATGATGAGGCCAAAGTGTCTGTCTGGATTTTAAAAGTGGATTTTGGTATTAACACACGGCCAAGAGCTTTTGCCATGAGTGCTTGCTCTCAGGTGTTTTACTTTGCTTTAATGAGAGGCTTTACTCAGTATGCTTCATGTAATTGCAAAGGATGTCTATATTTCCTTTAATAAGCAGGATATTGCAGAATTATTTTTCTCTAGAAAAGTGCTTTTCAGGCTGCTTCAAAGCTGATGAGATTCTGAATTAGTCCAAAATTCCCTGGCAACTTCTGCATGAATAACTTTGCTCCACTGAGAAGTGTTTGTTTCTGGTTCTTCAGTGCTTTGCCCAGAGACCAATGAGGCTGGTCAGAGGAAGCTTTATCTTCAGGAAGTTAATGTGAAATCCAACAAGAAATCAACTGGCCAGGCAACGTCACTTGGTCTAATAAAAATATTACTAACAATAACAATAATGTAGATAAGGAACAACTGCTTGATAAAATCACCCAAGCTCTTTTATCCATTATCAACTCTGAAGCCTCTGAACACCATGGGGAGTTGAGGGTCTGGTAGAAAGCACTGCTCTAAGAGCTGGATGATGTGGTATGGATAGTTAACAGAATAAATACCTGATGGATTTACTAATAATTTCCCAAGAGACTTAGCAGTTCAAATAAACTTATTTCATTGCATTTCTCTCAGATCTGAATCTCAACATTTTTATGGGACATAGGAGGAATTACAGACTCTAGAATGAGTTGGCATATTTCACAAGTGTTCTCAAAAAAAGAAAAAAAAAAAGAAAAAAAAAAGAGGGGAATAATCAGATAATTAACACACAGAATTTTCAACTTAAATGTAGAGCCAAGAAAATATCAAGTACAGAAACTTGCTGAAACTAACAGAAGATGGGGAAAAGAAGCAGAAGCCAAGTCTTCATTAGTAGCAAAAGGGCTACCAAACCTACAGAAAGCATATCAGGAGCTACTTGGTGTATTATTTCCTTCTTTGGATTAGCAGTTTTATATCTGCATGTATCCCTGTACACAAAACCACATGCTTTCCAGAATTTTCTGGTTTGTATTTTTTTGGCCATTAGAAACTTACTCATCAGAAAAAAAACTGTTCTTATGGAGAGGAGAAGCACAAGAGGATCCCAGAGGGGAACACAGCATTCTGCAGCAAACAGTAACTTTACTGATAACCAGAAAGGTGGAAGGTGCTGACAGCTGGAAGGTTTTGACAGGAACAGAGGCACTAGGCACAAACAAAAACATAGGAGGCTCCCTCTGAACACTGGGAAACCCTTTTTTACTGTAAGGGTGCCTGAACACTTGTCCAGGGCAGGTTGTGGAGCCTCCAATCAATCCTTGGAGATAGAAGCTGTCTGGACATGGTACTGGACAGTCAGCTCTAGGTGACCCTGCTGGAGCAGGGGTGTGGAGCACACCATCCCCAGAGATCCCAGCCATCCTTAACCATACTATGATGCTGTGATGCCAAAATGATGGAAAGAATGGGGAACCACAACATCAGCTGGATGGAGAAACACCAGTGCAATGTCACTGGGGGAACCACAGTGAAGAAAAATGAAGTAGCAGACAGCTGGAAAGACCAATACAAAGCTGAAGAGCAGAAAAAGCATTAAGTGAGGAGCCAAAGGATCAGCTGAAGAGACAGGACTGGTGGGTAAATGAAAGGAGTCTGTCCTGAGATTTACAAGAAGATGAAAATCTATTGATTCAGTAGAAGCAGTAGTCAACACCCTTTTTTCAGGAAAAAGTTTACTTAGCTCTAAACAGATCTTTTTTCCCAAATTCCAGAATTTCCTTTCTCCAATTCCAAATCCCTCCTCCTCTCTTTCCGTCCTTAAGAATTCATCTACACCAAAGGGAACTTAGTACTTGGCAGAAAAGGGACAGGGCTCAGGAATCGCTGCAGTTGGCAGGAGAAGCAGCCATACTGAACTGATCAGAGCAGCACACAGCTTATCCTGCTCTGCTTCCAACTCTGCCTCGTTTCACATGTGAGATTAAAGAATTGTGGGAAGGGCAGTAACTTGTTTCCTGAACTGCAATTAAAATGACTGTGCCTCAGCATTGCAAAAGAGCCCCTTTGGGAAGGATTTTTGCCTTTTTTTTATTTAAACAAACATTTGTGTCAACATGACAAATAGATATAATGTTTGGTACTTGCACACTCCTTGCTTTTTCTCCCCATAGAAGATGTGACAGCTACCAAACATTTCTTTACTTTAGGTGGGATTATATATTCCTACTCCATCGCTCTGTTCTCTAAAAGCAGAGCTCATTATACTGAATACAACATTAATAACATGGACTTCTCTCATTTTATGGAATTTAATAAATAAAACAGAAACAACCTCAAAAACCCAAACTCACACAGTAAAATAATTCCTGATTATTCTCAACATATGAATCAAACAATGGAAAAGAAGCTAGGCACACAATACTCAAAAATATGTCACAAATCACATGTCAAGATCTTTAGACATTTCAAGTTTTGTAATATTACTATATTGTGTTTTGGTTTGACAACTACTACAGGAAATTGTTGGCAAGACCACTCTTTGCAAGCAAAGAAAACAAAACCCTCTTTTAATTGAAGTAGAAATTAAAAAACTAGCATACAAATACCCTTCAATTTAATTAACACAGTTTAAAACAGAACAGAAACTGAGATTATTCCTTCTCCCACACTTTTGTACCAACTCAGGTAAGTGCTTAGAATAAGTTTTAGAAGCAGCAGCCTTTTCAGATAATATGATTAAACCTCAAACATGTCACATGGTGCCCAACTTTTAAAATAAAGTAATTGTGATTCTGTCTCTATCAAACTGCTCAACAAGATAATGCTCTTTTAAGTCTATTTTGGTTCCCCTGCAAAAATGGGATTTCAGACCTATGTATTTTTATTAGGCATCTTTTCAGTGAGAAATACAGTCTGTAAATCCAGCCTGGGCTCAGCACTGAAGTGATGGTGCCTCACTTCCAGCTGCAGACCCAGTGCAGTCTTGGTCCATTGGCATTTCCAGCACAGTGCTCCACTGTCCATACCTTTAGAAATGGCTATCAGCCCCCTGTGACACTCATCATTTTATCTGATGAAAGATAATGGAGAGGTTTATCTATATGCACTCTCAGAGTCTTAAAAATAATTAAGTGTTCCTCTCTCTTCTGAATCAA
>NC_031769.1:6322966-6352968 GCF_001522545.3 Parus major
TGACTTTGATAAGTCTGCTTCTATCACATAGGATACAAAGAGTAATCAGCATCATCACAACATAGTAATAATGATGTAATAACAGAATTACAACTTTCCTTTACCTTACTCTGTTTTTCTACACACAAATACCTGCTCCAACTTTTTCACTTATTTATTAGTTTATTAACTAGTAATTACCTACTTGTAGAAGCTGCAGAAGATCACCCAAGTTCGCTACCATCAGCAGTTTTATTTGCAGGGGCAATGGACAGAATAAAACAATGAAAATCCTTGTATTAAGCTTTAATCTAGGCTCCCTCCACATGCCATTTACACTTAAGTTCAACACAAGTTGTGACTACACACTCCTGACACTCCCCAAAGCCTCGAGTCAGGAGCACAAAGCATTCTCAGCATCATTCCACATCTAGCAAGCAGGAAGCAAGCGACCAGCACACACACAAAGCCCATCCTCAGGAGAACTTCAGCCTCTTCCTCCTGCTCCTACTCTGTGGCTTTCACCACAGCAGCCACACTCCTGCATGGCTCATGAAAAATGCTGCTGTAAAAATGGCTCTTTTCAGGTCCTTGACTTGTTGTCCCTATAAAACCACACTATCCACAGACCCTTGTCTTCATCTTCAAGGACTTCACTACTTTACCCCCTCCACTCAGCAGCGTTGAAAGGAACTGGACAACTCCCTTAACTCAGCTGGCACTTCCATGCCATTTCTGCCCTGATCACCAGCTTCTCTCTGTGCTTCCTTCCACTTTTCTCATTACACATACAGGACCACCTAATTCAATTTATAAAACCTTAGGTCTGTCTCAATGTATTTTCAAGGCTTATTCCTGTTAAACCAACAAACTTCAGCCAAGTGGCCAAGACATAATCCTTCCCGGTGGGTTTCATCCTTCTGCACTCAGTCCCTGGTTAAAAACAGGCAAATGGCTACAGACACATGCCTGGCAAGAAGAAGGTGACAGTTCTTCACCATGGCCTTTATCTCATGTGTTCACTCATCTGTTTGTCTCTTTAGGCTCCTGAACTGCCAGAACAGAAATCACAAACTGTTTCAACAGTACTTGGTCCCAAACAATGAGCTCCCTCTGGTAACTGAAGCATTTGGGTACCACCACAACAAATATTTACCAAAGCAGGAACACAGATTTATCCTCTTTCCTAAGCAGCAGCAAGAAGCATTAGCATTTGGTTATCCTGGTTATCCCTTTGGTATATAATCTGCTGTAGTGTGCTGAAGATACAGGTCAATAAGTAGTAGTGTATTTTGGCAGGTATTCCACAAACAGCAGCTGCCACTTCAGAGCTGTTATTTTTGTTAGATACAGCCTTGCAAAAATAGGAAAAGAACCTCTACCTCATAACTATACCACAAAGACATTCCCATTAGACTATTTAAAACTAATAGCTTCAGTAGCTTTAAATTAATACATGTTTAAAGGGTTTAGATGGTTTTTGCTTTTAAATCTGCCCAAATGCACATCTCATACTACAAAATGAAATAACTATTTCTTGATTATCAAGTCCTGCATAACTAAATGCATTTCTGAGAGAGAAGCAGCACCCAGAGAGCATCAACACTATATTCTCAGTACCTGTTTCCACAGTGTTTTCTGTTTCTGCTGCCTCCAAACCATCCATACTGTCTTCATCCTCCACTGCAGTTTTTCCTCTACTCCGAGGCCTGCAAACATAAGAAGGAAAATCTCTTTTTAGACTGAAAGCATTTGTAAAAATTAGGATTTAAATTACTTCATTTTGAAGGATGAATGTTGGCACTTAATAATGTAACATTCAAGCTAACCCATGATTTCAGCCTTGAACAACCTGGAAACTTCCTCCCCTTTTTCCCCATTCTAGGTTTATGTCCCCAGCAAATTACACTTGAATCAGCAGCTGGCCCCTTAAGTTTCTCTGATTCTTCATACAAGAAAAATACAATAATGAACTTTAACTGATCAAACAACAGACTAACTCAGTCAGATTTTGATACAAGCATCCTGCCTGCTCCGTGTAATAAGTAACTATAGAGAGACAAGAGTGAATACTATCCAAAATCCAGGCAGTAGCTACTAGAAAATAGAGACTGATCCACGCAGAGCACCCTTGGAAGAGATTTCAATAGAATAATAATGATGCTAAAGCAATGAAATTGAAACACACATTATTTTCAGTGAAACAATATTTTGACACATGAAGTAAAATGTTATGAGAGATGACTAGATGTCATCACATTAAAAAAGTTATCACGTGAGGACAGCCTGTCAAAACTAAAATACCTGGCAGATTTGTTTCAATTTCAACCAAGGTCTGATGGAAAGCAGACAGGTTTGTGCCACAAATTCTAGCCTTTTTTCCCTGCCTAGCTCTTCAGTAACTATCATGGTGGGCTGTTGAGAAGCCGAGGCATCCAGATTCCCAGCTGTTCAGCAGCCCATTTGAAAGGGAGCCAAGAGCTTGGCAACTCGCCTCCCAAATTTTCAGGCTACTTGGCAACCTGCCTGGCATGCTGACGGAAAGCCTGGGAGACCCTGGGAGCTTCTGATTCCAAGTACACAAATTTTGAGCCGTTTGGGGCATCTCAGCAGTTCCAACATCCCAGAGCTCCCAGGCAACCATTCACCCAACCAACATGCCTTGAATCGGGATGCCACGCGGGCCAGCCCACGGGCACCCCGCCTGCCCCCCCAAACAAAACCCCTCCAGTTCCTCTTTCACAGAGGATTCTGAAAGGTTTGGGTTTAGTTCTGCATTGGGGAGAAAAGGTTTTGGGTTTTTTTTGAAGCGATTAAATCATTCCAAAACCAGCATTTCCCTTTTTTGTACAGTCTGTTATACACTTTGGTCCACCCAAACTACTTCCGCAGGACTGGATCTGCTAAATCAGCTACAGGAGAAATGCTATCATGCAATGCCTTTGGTTCTCTTGGATCAAAGAACTGGGCAGAACTGAAACCATCTCTGGAGTCTGTACAGGTTGCTCTGCTAGAAGAGGATTTACTCTCTTGGACTACCCAGCAAGACAACCTCTTCAGACTGTGCTGGGACCATTTTAGTCTCTGTGAAGGAGGAGAAGAATTAAAATGAGGCTCAAACCAAAGTCTGAAAACCTCCCACTCAATTTACAAAGGAGCTGGGGGAAAGAAAAAAGCAAGAAGAGATTAAGGACAAGAGGACTTTTCTTGGCATCCCTATAAAATTTTTCAGGATAATGCTGAAAAAACGTGAGCACAGTGGGAACCCTAGGGATTACAAGGTTATCATTCCCTTTACCTGCTTACCCATAAGCGGTGGCAGCACACCCAGAACACACAAAGTAAGTAACAGCCTTCTTGAGAAAGACAGAAGCATCCCCTTCACTTATCTGCCACTTTAAAAGCTCCCAGTGTAGTCCCTTAAATCCCATGTGTCACAAAAATTGAAAGCAGAATAAACTGCACAGTGACCAGAAGAAACTGTCTTGCACTCCCCTCCCTTCAGCCACACCTCAGCCCATCCAGGAGTACAGTGATCAGTGAGCTGCCTGGAACAGGGATGCATGTTCTGGAACTGGGAAGGACATGAACACTGCTGGCAGCAGCATCTGAGATGGTCACACAGGTGGATTCCTTCCGTAACGAAGAGTAGGGAATAGAGCAACTGGAATATCACAGCCACTGGGTAGAACAGGCTCTTCCAGCAAGACTGAGATACAGCAAGGAAGGCAACACTCCTCTCTAACACTTAGAAAAACAAAACAGGAGGTAAAGAAGCCAAAAGCATTTAAGTATTAAATTTCTTGCAGTTCTTCACAGCATCATCCAGCACCCAGTGAAAGAACAGGAATGCAGGTGAGTGAAAACACTTCCTTTGGTGCAGGAATGCTCAAAAGCTTTACAGAACACAATCTGCTAAGGACAGGGATTATTTCTAAATCCTATCCCAATTATTCTTCTACCAACTACCTGTCTGCAATACAAGCCCATACTAAACAAGGATTACTGTGAAATCATCACAAACATAAATGATAGTTCTGCTTTTTCATAGGTATCCCTTTTCAGTATTCCCCAACACAAACCTGGAAGTAAAACTTTCTGAAGAGTGGAAGAGGATGATTGTTTATGTTTATTTAATAATTTACAGATGAGTTTCGATTTTCTATTAAACTACAGTTCATGTATTAAACACTAAAGTACCTCACAAAGCCTTTTTAAACATTTTATTTAAACAAGAGCAGTATTCATGCCTTGAACTCCCTGTTGTATTTTTGCAACCTATTTAACACCAAGGAAAAGCAGAGGTTTCAATTAATTAAACATAATTGCTTCTTTCAGTAGAAGATACAACCACGTCTGGTGTTTTCTTGCCATTCCCCTCCCACAAATATTCTACAAAAAGCCTTTTTAATGTTGTGCAGGTTTTAAACATAACTGAAAAAAACAGTGGCAAACATGGTATCGTTAACTTATTTCTGCTGGTTATATTCATTTCCCAATGATCAGAAGAGATTTTATAGCTTACAAATTTATGTTTGGCTTAGAGCAAAAAAAATAGTTCAAGTCACAAAACAGTGAAATATACATTGTACTGACAACCATAATTTAATGTTTCCACAGCAAATGCCATTTGAGAAGGCCATATAGCATACCTAATCTCTGCAATCAGCATTTGTAATAGGAATGGATTTTTCATGTTATTTGCATTAAGTTTACATATTTCATACATAAAGCTTTTGGCTGGTTTGCATAACACTGCATTTTTCCACTGACAAACCCTGTTAATTTTTTATTTTTTCTCTACTTATTTCCACTTGCCCTTAAATACAGTGGGAAAAGGAGCCTGTACTCTGTTCTTTGCCTGAGACTTGGTTTCTTCTCAAGTTCATCCTCCTGAAGGAGGATGTGAGACGTCAAGAGGGGAGAGAGGGTGTTGGGGGCCAGTTTTTGGTGCCTTGAAGCAATCAGGAACAGCCTGTGACTATTTCCCTTCACCCACACGAAGCCAGGCAGTCCAGAACCATAATTGATGTACTGAACACTACAACATCAGCTCTGCTCTAGATCTTGAAGCACAGCCCTGAACTTTCTTACCAGGAGGAGCAACTACATCACCCTTCCACACAACACCGCAGAGCCCCCAGCAGCTCAGGACGGCAGAACTACTGAACACAGATGAGCCACGTCTCTCACAGCTCACAACAGACCCAGAACAAAATGTACAGCAGAGCCTGACCAATACACACCCTGCCAGAAAACAATAAATATTAGTCAGTGGGCAGGCAGGGAGCTTGGTACGCGGGCTGAAGTGCTGCCAAGGTCCCTGCCATGGCTTCCTCGCCCGCCTTTTTCCTACAACAGAGTTCAATTTAGAAGGAAAAAAAAAACAAGAGCACGTCTATTTCTGCTCAAAAGAACAGGTCCACTGAGAGAAATGTAACTTCTTGAAGTGTTTAAAGACCATTCAGCATTTTACAGAATAAAAATCAACACCAAAGACAAAAGTATACTTTTTTTATTAAAAAAGTCCTGTGTGTACAGGACTCCAGCTGAATGTAATTACTGTCTATCATAATTTTACTCCTACTTCCATAAAATAGAGTCACTTATCAGAATCCTTTGTGACCTACTCCTAAATTTTTTATCAATTAGCTTTTCTAGTTAATGCCTTTCATTAATCTCCATCTTTAAATATACCATGGTAAACAAAAATCTCATAATTCTTCTCTGGGTAAGCAACTAATTAAATTTAGCCTGGAGGGGAAAAAAAAACCCATAAAAACCAATCACAGGGCTCAGCAGAGCATTAGGTACTCCCTCTGCAGAGGGGAAAGCCCTGCTGAGGCTGTCTCAAAGCCCTGAGGACTTGGGTAACACTGGGAGATCACCAGGCACCTGAGCAGTTTCTGCTGAATGCATGGAGAGCAGCATGGGAGAAAATGGAAGTCTTATTCACCTGACAGTAATGAGATACTGTTTCTTTTCTTCTCTTTTCTGCATAATTGGGGTTTTTTTGGTGTTTTGTTTTGTTGTTGGTTGAAAGGTGGCAGCAATAGCACCGTAACTGGACAAGTACAATGTAGGTCAAAAGTACATCTTAAATCGTCTCATTCTTTCCACAAAGTGATCAGGAATAAGGCCATGGGCCAACATTTCCTGGAACCACATGAAATAACTGACAAAGCTACTATCCTCAGATGCCTGTCACTGCCAGGCCTAGTTTATGATTACCCAGAAGTTACTGCCAGACACTAGTTTCTAAAAGTCTTCCCTAAGTTGCTACTAACAAAATCATGTGACAGCTTGTTCAAGATCATCTATCAAAACTACCATACTCACCCTGTGCATTTTGTTCCAGGCTTATGAAAACAAGTACATGCAATCCACTCTCAAGAGTTTACCCCTTTTTCCAAAAGGCTGAAACCTCTACATCATTCAGAAAAGAAACCATCTTCCTTTGTATGCATTGCAAACCATGGAGGAAACTGATGGTACTAAATATATAAAACAGGGCCAATAACCTTAAAAAACAGTGTAACATCTGGGATACAGTAACATCCTAAACCAGCACAGATGTCTTGTTAAATGAACATCTGTCCACAGCCTTACACTGGAAGATGGTACAGGAATGATTTATAAAAAGGTTCAATTAGTGCTGCCATCAGCACGGCTAGTCACAAATTAATGTTCACAGGCACTTTCACAAGTGAAAGCTGTTACCCTCTTTTCAAGAATCTTTTTAACAGGTGTGCAAAAGCCACATGCTCCCACTACACTACTACTGAACCGTGGAGTCCTAAATACAGCTGTAAAAGTTTAACTGTGCTTAAGTAGAGGCTAAAATACTCAAGGTTCAGCTGGTAGCCCCAAGCAAAAAAGAACCACAGTAGTAGAGAATCAGTTCATGGAAATACCTATGAGGAAAAGGAGTTTTTTCACCCCTCTCTGAACACTACTTTACTCTTTATTACTTCTAAGAGTTGGGAGAATTCTACATCCAGGTCTTGATAAAATGAAAAGCACAGCTCTGGAAGCAAGGAAGATGCCACCTAGCTAGAACTAACTTCAACAGCCTTGAACATTAACAAACCTAAAATAGGAAACTCCCTCTTATATTGACTCCAGCTTCAAACTGATTCTGATTTAAAAGATTCTTAAAAGGGTTTTTTAATTGGGCAACCAGTAACAGGTTTTCACCATTTGTTTTCTGCATTTGTCCTCACTCTCCCCTGTGTTTTCTGTAGTATATGGTAAAAAAAAAAAAAAGAATGCAACGTGTAGCTTCTTCCTATTTACTTCTTATGTTATATATGTATATACTGAAGGTTGAGGGACCCTGATGCATGGGAAAGATGTACAACAGAAACATGACAAGTGAAAGGTGACAAGTTGACCGTTTACTAATAGAGAGAAGTGAAAACTTTCTTGTTTAACATCTGCTGAACCAGAATTTAATTAAAATCTCACAGAACTTGCACAACCTTTCATTTCATTACTAAGACATCTCAAAAATACACTTAATATTGCCTGTTAATCTCCTGGTACAATCAAAGACAAGTGTGTTTCTTACCACTTTTAATTTATAAACCATAATAATCTTTTAATAAAATACTACATCAAAGAGAAGTGACCCAGATTACATTTAAAACCAAAACATTGCAACCTCCCATCTTACACCTCCTCTAACCAGTAACGATCTAAAAAACATTATTCAGTCACTCAACGTTATTCCTTTACTCAGGCTGAAACATCTTCAGAGCTGAAACTTTTTCACATCTATATTTTATGCAGTTACAACTGAGAGCAATAAACACCTGAAAAAGAAAATAAATATAGCCTTTGAGATCAGGGATGTCTGAGAAAAAGCGTAAAAAGAACCTACCTCTGCCAGACAATTCTTAAATTAAGCTTAACTCTTCCAGGACTCCCCTGTGACAGGGAGATTTGTCAAAAATTTCCTACACTGCCCAAAGAAATGCAAATAGGATTCTTTTTAAGATTATTTGTACTGAATATCATAGATGCATCTTTGCTTTCATTCTAGAGTACAGTCACTGTTGACATAAAGTAAGCAAATGCAAAGGAAACCCACTGGTAAATGCAGAGCTCTTGAGGAAACAAGGCTGTCCTGAGAGGCTGGGAGTGAAGTATCAAAATGAGTCTGCATTACCTAGTTCTTGCTAGTTAAAAGCCAAATAAATTAGTACTTTTGAGCAAATGTGAAGTTTAGTTCTCTGTATTTTTGACCTCAATTGTCCTCACATATCTACCTGTACTGTGGAGGTTCTCAGGATCACATTGGTGCAAAATTACTTTCCATGGGAGACTGAGAAAAGGCAAATAGGATGTGCTGCCTGCAGGCACTCATGAGAGGAATGTCTACCCAAATCAAAGAGCATTAGGAATGTCATCCCACGGTTGAAAAATTTTAATCTCAACTCAGTTTTGCAAAAGGCCCCCAGATCCAGGAGAGGCTGAAACTGCACTGTCTGGACAAAGCCACCGTATTCAGTATTTTCTCTGTTCATCCCTGATGTTATTTACAGTTGTTCAGTTTGAGTCTGGATCTGCTCTTTTAAGAGATAAAGCTGATGGAGATTATCATAGCTGAAACAGAGCTTTACTAACAATATCAAGACCATGCAGTCTTCTTCCCAAATTGTTACCTATTTGAGAACATCCTCAGTGGGTTGGCAAGACAGAGGGTCACACTAGCCAAAGATCAAACCAGGAAGATTCAGTACCACTGATTACCAGTTCATTAACAGCTGCAGGTACATAAAATAATACATTTTTCACATAAGCCCATAAAATACCCATTAAGTTATAGCTCTGCCACAACCAGTTACGGCCTGAGACACTGACAATAAGCCTACTACACTGCAAGGACTTCTGCACACCTTTTTGTAATAACATTACATGAGAAAATCTGAGTTGGATGTTCAAAGTATGAAGCCAGGCTGCCTGATCTACATGTATGGACTTCAGATTTGGAGACAGTTCCAGTAAAAGAGTGAGAAATCATATAAAAGGCTTTCAGATCTTTCAGCTTTCTTTTTTACTTTTCAAACTGACTGCTTAGACATCTATAAATTCTGTTAAGTGAAAATTGCTTTCAGTCAACTATCTGTCACATTAACCCAGCAATGCACAGCATCAGAAACTGGTACAGGTTCTTCTTTCTCAAGAACCACATTCCCACTGCTAAGTGGCCTCGTTTGTAGTTTTAGTTCTGTAATACAAAACATTTTACGTGCAGAGCTGAACGATCACACACTTCTCAGAAAAAATTGCAAAATAAAATTTCAGATGCAATTACAACACATTATCTATCTGTGGGTTTGCACAAACTACATCCTTTCTATATTTCTGTATTTGTTACCAATGCACTTGGCCATACTCACTAACATAATGATGCAAAACAACATACCAGACTTGCAGGACTTGTAATATTTTTTAAAACCTTTTCTAGAATCAAATTAAGACAATTTTTGGGAGCACCAAGAGCTACCAAGAAGAGGCACCTGCAAGTTTCCAATCCCAGCAAGTTGTTTATGTACCTGGCTCCAGATTTGTTAATGG
This sequence comes from Parus major, assembly GCF_001522545.3. NCBI lineage: Eukaryota > Metazoa > Chordata > Aves > Passeriformes > Paridae > Parus > Parus major. The sequence continues at coordinate 6,332,528 of NC_031769.1, forward strand.
CTCTGCTTCTGTAACTCTCCCAGACAACAGTTAGTGTGAAGCTCTTCGGGAAATTTGCTAAATAATGTTTAGCATGTCCACTGACTCTTTTCACATATTCTCTTTTGATAGACAAAGAGAATGAAATGGCATCATGAACAGCTAAGAGACCACTGGCACTGTCAAGAACACAAATTTCTAACCTCTGCAAGACTTTCACGTGCGACAAATTCAACCTGCACCATTCAACACTGCTCTTGTCCACACTCTTCTGTCTTCTAAGTAAACAAAATTGCATCAAAATATGCTACTGCACCCAACACTGCATTTTCCTGACAGGAAGAGTAAGCATCCACTTTGATCTGAACACAAGATTTGTTTCTCCATGACGACGGGCTATGCCAAGTTCTAACTCCTCCAATCTTGTGAACAGCCATGGTGCCCAGAATTTTTTACCCACATCAGCACCAAGCTCGTGTCTTTTTTAAGAACTATCCAGCTCCTTGTTCTTTCACATGCTGCAGGCAGGGTTTGCCTGCTACTCTCTTTTGAATAAAGGTGGCAACACAATGGTAAGGGCTGTAATTCCCATGTCTGGTGATTTCAAGATCCTGTACATAAAATTCAGCGGATCTGAGTCATCATGCATGAGAAACAGCTGCCAAGTACTTGGAACTTGGTAGAAGTTTTGGTCTCTGTGAACAGATTTTTGTAATTTTAGCACCATTAATTAGAAGTCATTTTCAAAGACTTCCTTTTGGAACTTTGCAGTCTGACAGAGTCTTATCACAGGAACATCATGAAGATTCTTGCAAAGTGCATTTGTTTCCTTAAGTTAAATATCCTCGCTGGATATATTTAGGTGCCAGGTGAAGGCTGTACTCTCTGTCACTCAGCCACACACAGTGCAGGTGTACAATCAATCCAATAATCGAACACTAAAGTTTTTACTCTGAAAAGTGTTTTCATACCCAGCAAGTGCAGTCTGCATACACTGATTATACAGTGTTGTAACCACTGCTTTTACTCATCATTAATTCAACTCGGACACTGAAAAAAGGATGCAAATATTCAACTATTTTATATTTTAGATAAACTAACCTCTACTCACAAGACATCATTTTGAGACGTTTCCAGATCTTACATCTATCAAAATGCATCAGTCAGCTCGTAATATCTCATGCTTTCTCATCAAATAAAGCTCACAATCTTTTGTCTCAAGTCACTTTCGCTAATGTCTTCAGACTTCATAGCAAACACGAGTCTTCCTGTAGATTACACGGAAAATAACTCCATTCTTTCTTGGTTTTGAACTGTTTCTGATGCCACTAATACAACAGAAAAACCCAACACGTTTCTCTCCCTCAGGTATGTGTTACAGAATTTCCTGAGAAAGGCATCTGTCCACCAGCTTCACCTGAAATTATGTTTCAAAAAGTAAAGAACCTATGGGAAACAATTTCAGTGTATTTGATCTTAAACAAGCATTTAAGCTTCAGCTAGAAGGATCAGGACATGAAAGGAAGGGCAGTACCCAAAGAGCTATAAATAACTTGCTTTTATACAAGATGCTGGCCTAGAATACATTAGATAGAATTTTCTTTATAATACTCAAATTAATTGATGGCATGTAAGAAAAGTAGTTCTTGCATGTCAACCACAGTTTGTCATTATCCATCTAAACTGGATTTAGACAAGAAAAAAAACACAACAGAAATGAATGTCATATCACCACGTATCTTTTCCATCTGTTAGCACCCTTAGTGCTCCTTATAAAGAAATGCATTTTTATTTCAGATAATGTCAACAAGTATTATGAAATATTTCTTTTTCAATAGAACTGCTAAACCTAGGAAAGCCAAAGGAAAAAAGCACAAGATCTGCTCACTAATTAAAAATCCATTAAAACTTAGTCAGAAGGCTTGGAAAACCTCAGAAGAGTAAAAATAGGTCTAAGAAGAAAATGGGCAATGGAATCAGATGGGTGTCAGTGTATATTTATAATTCACATGAATTGTTTTTCTTTTAACAAAATTGTTTTCAAACTAGATGTAAATCCTAAGAGCCAGATCATGAAAACTATTTTTATACCAGAGTAAATAAAAGTCTGGAAATACTATTGTGAAATATAAACAACAAGTAGCATAATAAGCAACACTCCATAGCACAGGCACAAGTAATACAGATCTTCAAACATGTCTAAAAGCTTCTGTATAAACAGAATCTCTAGGGGTGTTGATGAGGTAGAAATTCTAAGGTTTTTGTTAGAAATTCTGCTAACAATAATGTGCCTAAACCTTTTTTTCATCCCTGAAGAAGAGTCTTCTAACCTAGAGACATAAATTTGCCTTCTGACAATTACAGACAGCTTACAAATAGCTCCAAGTAATTACAATAGAAAACTTTTAAACTTCTGTCCAAAGGACTGTTAAATTACCATTATTATTTGGGACAATGATCACTGCTGTTCACCAACATTCTCAAAAATTTCACCTATTTTTATTTGAGACCACTACCAGTTATACCAAGTTGCTTTGTGTATTTTTTCTCCATCCTTTAATATTGAATATATGAATTAATGGTATTTTAAAAATTATTTGGAGGGATTAATTCTTTTTATTCAAGTGTCAGTTCCTTGTTTCTTTAGTATGCTCTGAAAGAAACCCTTTTAAAAAGTGAAGTTAATAAAAAGATGGGCTTCCCAGCACCTGATGCTAGAGTTCTGCTACAACACCTTCACACTCCCACCTTCCTCAGCCTGAGAAGGGATCAGACTGTGTCAGAACTGCCAGCACGAGAGTGATCTACTGCTCAGCCTACGTCATATGATACAGGTCAGAGTTATAAACAAAATTGTCTCTGTGTCACATGAGAGGGGCACGTCCCCAGCCAACCCTGCTGGAGCAACTACTACAATGGAAGTCATCCAAGAGGACCAGCTGATACCTCCAGGTCAAGTTCCTTTGAGGCCACCATCCAAGGACATACACTGCAAGCTCATTCCCTTTACTGCCCTGCAACTTGCACAGGGTCCTCAAGGTCTGCAACTTCTCTCCAGTTCCACAAATATACTCAGTTTAAACATTAAAACGTGGGGTTTTTTTTAATGTAATATGAAACTAATTCTTGAAATCTATGTTCACTGTGGAGAAAACCACTAAAATGTTCAAGATTCAAACATGCAGACCTGGTGACATACAAATTATTCTAAGCTGAATTAACACTGACTGAATTTATTCCCAGCAAAAGAGATAGGTTTCATCCACACCAGTTCCATTCATTCATTAGAGGTTCACGAAGCAGTCAGGGAGAAGAGGAGCGAGAGGAAAGGGTTACTGGAGAAGAAGAAGAGAGAATAAAGCAAGTGGAGCTTCTTTTAGTGACAGAGCAAGTAATTCTGTCTAAAAGGATTTGGAAATCATAATCTGAATCCCTCTGCCTCCTAACTTTTTTTTCTTTTCCTGCAAACCACCAGAAAAAAAGTAATGAAGAGAATCAGAAATGATATTGCAGCTGATTTATAATGGGACTATTTGTATATTTACCTAATCTTTTCTGAGCATAGACCTTCTGGAATGACAGCTTCTTAGATATTTATACTTTTATTTCAGCTTGCTTTTTACATATACACATATGCTTCTAATTAACATTTACAGCATGGAAATTCAGTTTTACTCACCAGACCACACCACACAGCCTTAAAAATTATCTTAATCAAATGTTTCAGATGTACTTTCAGGTATAAAAAGCTGGCAGAGCAGCTCTGAAAGAGAACTGGCAACCACTTGTGAAGATGACAAAGACAGGGAAGCACATAAGTGTAACTTAATGGCCCTAAAGCTACTCATATTTATCCAAATACTACCTTGGTGTAACAACAGGACAGAGCAGTTCCTAGCTCACAGCCACACAAATTTCAGTATTAAAATAATTATTTTTTTCTTAAGAGTATTCTGCATAATTTTTTTTGCAGTATTTTTGCACACTGAAATTTCTCTTGAAGTACCTGAAAGCCTTTATGCTAATAAAAGAACTACAACTGAGGTACACCTTGCCCTCGGAACCTTAGAAACCATTTGTCTTTTGCAATCAATGTATTAAAGATAACATTTGAAAAGAATCTTCAACCACAAAGGTGCTCAACATTCATTACACCATTCTGGAAAGGCTGCTACAGAGAGTGCTATCAGAACAGAAGTCTGACTGCTCACGGATTCACTGGACACAATGCCAGAATCATTATCCATGCGAGCCCAATATCCATAACTATCACTCAATAATCGTAATTGATTGAAGCCCGTCTTTCAGAAAGCCACTCACTTTGCCATTCCCTTTGTCATTTGTTCCTCCTTCTGAATTCATGTTCATTTCCTTTGTGAACTTCTCTGGTTTCAGCTTTCAACCACTGGTTCTTGTACTTTTTCCTCTTACATAAGGGATCTCTTAAGAACTCAGTATTTTCTCTGCCAGAGATATTCACCGTTCTCTAACTACTACTTGTTTTTAGGGTTTAAATTTCCCACCCCATAACCAAACAGACTGAGCACCTCTACCTTCCTCTCCCAAAGCAATTTTCTCCAAGCTTTCTACAATCTCTGGTCCGTTTCATGACTTTTTGCCAGTATTTCGGTCTTTCAGCTGTGGGTACCTGAATCACATTGAAATGGCAGCAGCAAATCTCACAATCTCTATGATAAACAGAGCTTCAGTGCACAGCCACAAACATCCCACACTTTAAAATCTCTTGCCAGCAATGCTCCTTTCTGGACTGCAGCCCCATCCCTACATCTCTACATGGCAACACCATCCCCTCTTCTTATTCTGAAGAGCATTTTGTTTAACTGCTCTTCTGCCTCTTTCCTGTGCTCATCCATGTCATTCCATATACAGATCTCAACAGCAGTAATTGTTATTAATATTGACTAATACCAGACTTCACTGCTGGAGGACCACCCAAAAAACCCAAAGCAAAGCAGTGACAGTTCCCAAAGACAACAAAGTGCTTGGTCAGCCAGTCCTTAAACCAATTACTGCAGGCTTTATTCCACTGAATAATTCAAACAAATAGTTTTAATCAGAGTATAAAACACTGTTAAGCCCAGCACCTTTAAAGAAATCCATTTACATTACATCTTCAGAGAAAATGATGGATAAAGGACCACATCAGATGACCTAGTATCTCCATCAAAGGAAACTTGTAAAACTCACAAAGCGGATAAAAGGCTGAAAAGGGAAAGCATAAAAAAAGAAGCCCACCAAACCTAAGAGTTCCTGCTTCTAAAGAACGCAGCAAATATATTTATTTCTAAAACAATAAGTATCCTTATCTGTCCAAAAGTCATGTCTTCCACATTTGTCATCATTTCAGTGGGAACCATAGGATTTCACTATCTCACAGAAGTGAGCAGTATGTATTTCAATATACTTTGTAGCATAATAAAATATTCTACTGAAATTACGAGATTTAAAAAACAATTACTTTATTGCTTCTTACAACTTTTTCACTGTAAAATTCAACTCCAAGGTAGTAATTGGCAGGGACAAAATTATGTAGCAATTAGGGCATGACAGCAAAAGCAAACAAGAACTGAAAATGGGTTCGACACTTCTGGTAACAAGCAGGTAATTATCACAGCAGCTTGAAAGGGGCATAATCAACCAAACTGACATCATCCCTCCCACATAATAAAATGTGAAATCCCTTTACGTGCAGTGTAGCTCTTACACACAGCTGGTAAATGCTGCTAGTCTAGTCTCGCTGTTTGTGTCTGCAGAGCAGCTGAGGTTACATTTGGGATGGTTCAAGAGGAATAATTTTATTTATTTATTTATTTTTTATTTATTTATTTATTTAGGATGGTAATTGCTATTACATGTTTTCATCCACTGTGGACTACAGATATTATCACTAGAAAACGCTATTTTATAAAACTGCCCTCTCTCTTCTGTGTATAACTTTGTTTTCAAAGTTCCTAAGAAAGAGGAAAAAATATCTCTGCCTACCATTATATTTCCACCACCATCTAGAAGACAAAACAAGTTTAATATTTTTAACAGAAAGCTAGAAAGTTGCTATTTTTAAACATGCTTCATTCTTAACTACTGCATTTTAGCAGCAACACTTTTTCCCTCAGGATGGGTTTGTTTAAACTCAGGTGTGAACATTAAGTGCTGACTCAAAGCAGCACTGTGCTGTGGACATGTCCCTTACCTCCACACAGTCTAATTGCAAAACAAACAGTAATGTATTCATCTTTATCATATATTTGATGTAATTAAAATACAATTTAAAGATTGTATTCAATTCATTCATTCCTCAGCTGTGCCCTTTCAGCACTATTTTACTGCGAGACTCTCACTCTCATCAGCAGCGTGTTTGGAGAACCCATCAGCCCCGACTGACTCAATCAATGGTGGTTGTTTCAGAGCAGGCTGGGGGAACCTCCTTCTCCCCTGTTTTGTGTATTCCTAACCTGTGTTCTTCTCCATTTTCTCTCTCTTGGTGTTGACAATCCCATTTACCTCCACGTTGTCTGTCAATACCATTAACTTGCTGCTCCCACCTTTTTCCAGCTCATTAACAGCAAGGCCGAACTCAACACTAATCCTAAACTTAACTATTTCCACACAGCTCCCCCACCTTTTGGATGCGTTTTGTTCCTTGTTTCTTGGATACAAGCAATTTCAAACACACTGGAATTGCAGCTCAATTTGTATTGATTTTTCATGACAAATTTCCACAAAACATTTACAGAATATCTGCACCTATCATTTTGTAAACTGTGCTGCAAGTACTGTAAGTAAAATGAATTATTAACCCTTATTTTCTCATCTTTAAAAGTTCAGCACTAACACATCACAACATTAATTCTTTAGACAGCTGTTAAGCAATCTACTTTTTATTATTTTTTTTGTTATATTCAGACTTTTTTCCACAAAATTCTCAAGAAGATAACACAAAGCTGGCTTCCTGGATCTCAGCTTCTGTAAAATGTTGGGGCAGTTTCAAGTATTCCTTGTAAAAATTAAATTTCATGAGTTTGTAGCCTAAATATGGCATGCCTTGACTTGTGGAAGGTTTGATTTACTGACAAGTAAAGCAGATGTGGGCACAACAGGAGATATTTAATTGCTGACTACATGTTACTGACGTGATGATGATGTTAATACTATACCAAACCTTGTCTTTTTTCCTCCATATCTGAGCCATTTTAAATCTCCAATTATTTAAATGGGTTAAAATTGTTCAAGATGGGTATTTAAATGGGTTAAAATTGTTCAAGACATATTAAGATGTATTATCAACAATTCTCTAAACTAGGATAAAGTGATAAAAGCACAAGTTTATAAATTTAAAACTATACCATAGCAAAAGGAAACACTGACCTCAAAGCTAGAAAGGATAAAGACTAAATAAATCATTTTAAAAGTTATTTGTAAACTAACAAATAAGGCCCACTCCTTTTAAAAGCAAAGCTTCTCTGAACACAGGGGATTTTACTATGACAATATGGAAAAAAAAGAGTTTTACAAGGAAACCTAGCGTGGGTCAAAGCAGAACTGCCAGACTGGGACAAGAGTCAGACATTCACCTGAAGGAACAGGTAAGGAGCACGTACCCTTTCCCAAGGGGGGTTACTGCCAGGAGATCCCAGCCTGGATCTCCATGCAGGGATCTCAGCACTGCCCTGGCAGAGCAACAGGGCTGAGCATCTGCAAGAAAAGCGACTGCCCAAGTCACTGCTGCCAGCAGAACAGATCTCTGCGACCTTAAACGCCCTGGAAATATAAAACTAACTAGGAAGTTTCCATTACCAACAAAACAAGGGGCAGGTAAATCACCAAGGAACAGGTAGTCAGAAATGATGAGGTGGGAAACCTACAGTAACCTTCACCACCTTCTCCTCCCCACTTACCCTTCTTGTTTCAGTGAGAGATGGCACCAGAAATGCCCTTTTACTGAAAGCTTAAAGCTACAGCAGCATCCAGGAGCCACAGCATTAATCATACTGAATAGGATATTCTATGATACTTCAATTCTAAAGACTTGGGGAAACTTGTAAGACTCACAGAAATCCCAGGCCCTGTAAGCTCCAGAACAAGCACATAAAGGCATATGATAAGGGGACAAATATTGGTTTTCTTCTTTGCATCTGGATCCTACAATAAAGGTAACACGTTTGTTTCAGGGTCCCTAAGGGAAACTTTCTTCATCTAAACAGCTGGAAATAATGTTTTGTTGGAAAAAATACAGTATTTTGAAGTAGAGATCCTTCCAAGAAAAGCTCTGAGAAGATGCCAGGAAACAAAGTTAATAAAAAAATAAAAAAATTTACCTTCTCTATATACAGACACACCCCAACACCTTATTTTCTTACAGCCAATTCTACATCCCAATCTACAGGTATGTTGAGAGTTTCTTTCTTCCAAAAAAGAGATCAGAAGTTGAGGTTTAGCTTCCATTGGAAAATAAAAACAAACATGGGCTTGAGACTCATTAGACACACCCCAAATTAGCACACCCCAACATTTAATTTATTGCAGAATAACACTGAGTTGTTAATGCACAGCGTAAGAACTTCACCTTAAAAAAATAACCAAAACAACACTGACAAAGTGTTCTGCCATTAAACAGAATCTTTTTTCATGAAACCCTATAAATTTTGATGACTTCTTTATAAACTCTTCCTCTGAAGAAGAATTGTGTTCTTTCAAGTTTCCTTGGCCATAGATTTTATATTTGGGTTCACTCAAATCATAAAAATTAAAACTGCTAAACTAGCTAATAAATATACCATCTAGCTATAAATACACCATCACTACAACAAACAATCAATCAATTGATTTGATTTTTAAAATTAATGACAGCACATCTTAGAAAACATACTGCTGAAGAATGAATGGCAGGGGGAAAAGAATCTCTGGAAAATGTCATCCACTTCTAAATATCTCAGCTAAAATCTGCTACCCTATTGCACCAGCTGCAAAATTCCATCTCTGCTGCCTTGGAAGACTACAGAAACCAGGTTTCACATCATCAGCAAAATCATGGGCCAAATGCAATGGTGGTCTGACACGTTGCTCACCAACACCTCAGTAAGAAAGGTTTTCTTTTTGTCAAGGAGTTTGTCTGAGCGAGTACAGAAACTACTGATGTTCTTAACACACAGAAGAAAAAAACTCTAACTCCGGAAGATTTTCATTACAAAGAGACATAACAAAAACTACACCAAGGCCAACCAATGTATCAGAAGAAAATGTACTTAAAATAAATGTGACTCAGATAAGCAGCTACTATCAGTTTACTACAGGTACTCTATTTGAATAAAGCAAAGTGAGTTAACAGTATTCTCCCACAATCAGATTTTTAATACTTGCATTAAAGCTAAGGAAAACAGTAAAGCTCCTATTATGCGCTTTTAAAAACAAATTTATAATAGAAGTATGTCTGAAGCTGCATCTTAAGGGAAAAAATAACAGCCAACAAAGTATTTAGAATTTTCCATACTATTATTCAGGAAGATCTAAGAATACCAAAATATTTTTAAAACAATAAGAGAAAGTAAAGGTTTAAGCCACATTAGAAAACCTCCCCCTAAAGCTTACAGTTATTGCAGTACTTCTTAAGGCAGAGTTTCATGACAAAAATACTCGTTTTGTGCGGCAGAGACACACAAAAGGATTCTTCAGGATGCCAAACACTTTCAGAACTCTCCAGTGATGACTCATCCTGTTATGTATACAAAGCTTTCATTAAAAAAAAAAAAAAAAAGGCAGTTGGCATCATTACAGATCCTCAGTTAGTGATCTTCAACTTACTGTTAGTTCTTGTACAAAGTATTCTAAACACTGCAATGAAGTATTCTGGTATGCTAATTTTGGGGAGGAAAACGTGCAACTTAACTTGAATGGCCTTTCTTACACAGAGTTTCTACTCTAGTTCACAAACGGCTCCAAGATGGCCTCAAACACAGTTTTTAGCTACACAGAAATTCTTTGTTGCTCCACAGCAGTTCCTTGCCAGTCGCGCTGATCAACTATTTTGCCAAAACCAGAAAAATAAGTCTTTCAAAATGAGTCTTGATGACTGGAACAAAAAGAACCACTTCTTAAAGGAGAAAAAAAAAACAAAAAACCAAAAGCGGGGGTGGGGGGGAAGGGTAGTTTAACTGCTCCTAAAAACTGTGAAAGCATTCCTCCTGGATCTCTCCTTAGATGTGCCGTTTTCATCCCTCCACCCCAAATTAATTAATTTATTTAGATAATCTGTTGTTCTACAACAAAACCACAATAAACTAAAACTGCCACATAGATGCAAATAATTGTGATACACTGTTCTGCTATACTGACAAGTATCTTCTAATAAGACAGATTTCTTTTTTATATATATACAACTTCTTTGAAATGTTGTGTTGGTTTTTGTAATTGGCTGTTGTTTGCTTTACTTATACACACGAATGTTTGCAAGATGTACTGAAACCAGAAGCCTCCCACAGCACTACACACAGCACAGCAAGCCTGCATCTTGCTCCTTCAAGTCTTTCCAGACTTTTCCAAGTCAAGAGGGTCGTTTCCATTCCTGCTCATCTTCTACCTGCAGGCAGCCACCTACAAACCCAGGTGGGGTGATGCTTTAGCTCAAACTAGCACTGACGTCCTCAAACTCATCTCCAGATTCACTCCACATAGGCAGCAAATCTGGAGTTTGCAACCCTCCCACAGCATCGTCTGGCCCAACTCAAACAAACAAGCAAGACGGAAATAATTTCCTTTATGTTCAATCCCTCCAGTCACTCACTTCTCTAATAATTCAGTTCCTAGTGTTGAACCTTTTCTAAATATGGCCACATAAGCATAAGCAGCGAGCCTCAGTGCCAGCTATGCAATTTCTCTTTCCCACTGGGGACAAGTTTTCCAGCATCTCAGATGTTTTCAGAACAGACGCCTCCCCCACCACTGCCACATATACATTTTATTTTATTTCTTATGAACGCCTCTTACCCAAAGCAGTTACAAGTGCCAAATCATCTGATTTCACAGAGTGTCAAAAGAAAAGCCAGATCTAAGAACTTTTATAGCATTTTCTATCCCTTCTTCCTCTGCAACATGTTGCATTGGAAATAATACTCTTCATTTGCTCAAATTCCAGTGGCTACAAGAAATCTGCTGTCCCTCTCCAGTCATTTACATTGATCATAGGGCTTAATCAACTACACCATATTTCTGTAAGTTTAAGCTGTCCATGGATAATGTCAAGGCTATACGTGATCAAAGAGACAAACTAAATTTGTGGATTCATGCAATGAGTCTTTGAGCTTTAAGCATACTGATTTCCATGTTTCACAAAAAATAAACCCAAGGAACAGCCCTTTTTTTACTGCTTCCAGACGAGCTATGAAGGCATGTGTTAGAAAGAGTAACAAAATCCTTTTTATTTTTTTTTATTTAGTTGTAAGTTTTTGTTATTCTCTCATTATTTATGTACTACCACAGGTGGTCATGGCAAATTACCAACATAATTTATGCTGGTTCTTTAACTGCAAGTCTAGCTTACTAATTAAATAGCAGAACAAAAAAAACCCAAAACAAACAAAAAAAACCCCACACCCCAGTCTTCAGCAGTTAAAAAGCAGAGGTACAGGAAAGCAGGAGACACCCCCAGACAACAACTGAAGCTTCACATTTGCCTTTAGCAGACTATGGTTAAATGGAAGCAGACACCATTTTCATTTCCTCACATTTAATCAGCAGTGGATGGAAGAGGGCAGAGGAACAAGGAAAGCCTCTTCAGCAGAGGTTTGGACAGGGCTGGGGTCGGGGGGGGAACAAGGAGCCTCACAAAAAACAGGAGGCATTTCCAAGCACACGGCACAAACATAATGGAGGGTCCAGCATGGGCTTGCCTCCACTGAACAAACAAAAGGGGATACTTTAATCATATTTTAATGAGGCTTTGCACGTGACCTGGTCCATTAGATGCTGAAATGCTGCTGCAGTTACTCTACAGCCACCTTGGCATTTGGTGGCTAATGCTCCAACTGGCCGCTACAGTACCCTTGAGAAAGGAAAAATAAATAAAGCTGCTGCAGCAGCTTTGGTTGATAACAGCACTAATACACTGGGGGTTTAAAAGATCTGTAGATCCACAGACATCAGCATGATCAAGTGTGAAACCTTAACTCACTAATAACCAGTTCTATCAGGAGACATATTATGCAGAATAATTAAGTCTATTTATGTTATATAAAAAACAGGTTCATTATCCAAATACAAATATTATTTAACTAATAGAATAATTCAAAACCTAAGCCATGAAATAGACATTTAACATCAGAAAACAAGACACCGTGGCTCCTTATGGCTGCAAAAAGTGAAAAAATTTCCTGCCCTAAGAACCTCAGCAAAACTTGCTAACAGTCCAGAAATCCTGCTTTTGGAGTCAATTTGTCTCCTACTGCCTCCAAAGAGCAGTCCTGTTAAACACATACAATTTTCTTTCAGTTGAAATAAAATTTCCCTGATGTGCCCTAGCACTTTCAACCACATCTCTGGCATATGTGCACATCTTTGGAAAGCATATAATCTGGTTTTCCCACACATACATTTTCATGCATCCTGACAAGTATAACCACAATTCACAATGAAAAGGTGATCACAAAATCAGCATTTACTGTCTCTTCCAACACTTACTACACAGCACTGATGCAGAAGGACCAAAAAAATCCCGAGTGAAACTCTGCTCTCCCAGTTCTCTGCAGCTGAACTGTGGAACTCCACACTCAGCACACTGGAAGTTTGTGTGATTGAGGAGAGGCTGGACACATTCAAAGGAGATTTTATGCTCAACAGATCTAACACAGCAATACTAACCTGGACTCCAGAAATCCCACAATTCTTTCCCAATCTCCTGCAATTAGTGATTTGGGGAAGCATCATTACAAAACTACTTTTGTCTTACTTTCCTATTAACCACTGCAGGACACCCACATCTCTGACCTGACCTAGCACAGATGCTGCTGAGAAATAAGTAATTTCTCCAAATTATTTTACAAATACGCTCTGAATCAAGAAAGCTCATCATACTGTCCAGATTCCTGTCACATCTAAAGAATCATCTTTAGCAACACTAAACTTTATTTCCAGCTTTGTATTCAATACCCTGTATTCCAAAAACTGAACCTGTGTCTGTGCAGCTTTTAGTGGCTTATAAAAGTTTCATTCCCCCAAAAGATTGGTTCCTGATTTCTGGTGCCCAGAGACTCCCACGTGGGCTTCCAGAGATTCTGTTCTGCATGGTGGGAAGCAAGAAAAATGCCCAAGCATCCTATATACCTTCCCATTCAGGATCTTTGTCCATTCTGTACTGAAAAGTCAGGTCATTATCTACCACAGCAAAACAATAACCTTGAGGCAAGCTTCTTGTCATACAATCATGCTTTTTAACAAGGTGCTTTCACAGTCAAAGAACACCTATTTTTCTTGCATTTAAGCAACATGAAGCTCTTCTGGCAGATCAATGGATCCTTGTAATCGCCAAATTTCCTGCACAACATCAGAAGTAAGTTACAGCCCCTGTGTCCTGCAAATACAATTGCCTGATATTTTGCTGCTGTTTTCTAATCTGAAATAATACCCAATGCACAAGCATTCTAACCTTACCTTTATATAGGGAATTTATTATTTTTTTTATTCTTCTTGTCACTTAAAGACGACCAGGAGAGAATAATGCAAGGCTGTTCTGCCCCCCCACCTTGGATGAAGTCTTGACTTTGACCACTCAGGCTCATCTTTTTGATGGAATTTGACAAGCATCTTTGAATGTCAAGACCAAAGAACCAAGGAAGGAGTTTTATGAAAAACAACTGGTGTTCATTGATTGTGGGCAAGTTCATCCTCATTCCTAAAAGTGGCTTAATTTCACCCTTTTATTTTCCTTAAGGATGTGGTCAATGTTCATGAGGAAACCTAGTAAAAGACAAAGTGTATTATGCAGAATCCCATAATCTGGATGGTTCTGACTTGGAGGGTGTGTACTAGGATGGCACGAAGCTCTGTCAGTACATTTCACTTTTGCTGCTCAGGTAGAATTAGGGTATAGGATGATCTGCAGAAAGTTTAGTTCTGATGAGTTTAGCAGGCTTAGGAGGCTGTTGGAAGGTCTGGAGAGGAGATTACAGGAGAGATTATTTCAAGATATATCTTCTTTCAGTACAAGCTGCAACCACTGAAAAGGTTGTGCAAACGGGACTCCCTAAAAAGCAACCACCTCCCTGCAACCTTGCTTTCTTAGAGCCTTAAGAGACATAACCCCACCACTTTTCTGCCCCTAACTATACCATGACAGCACATCTTCCAAGTTTCTCAGAAGTAACTTCATGCTCAGAAGATGCTACAGAACAGTCAGAAAAAACTGCCATTATAAATTGCTGAAGAGACCACAACCATCACTAGCTTTTCTATTACAAAGACAGCCTTCCCTAGAGAAAGTCTACTTCTCTTCACCTACAATGTCTTACCATGAAAGCCAAGTAGCTCCTCTTTACCTGACTCCTGGCCTGAAACTTATGGCACAGGAGATGGTGAGAAGTGTAAAGACAAGATATGGAGTACTATATGCAAAATTATTCAGCCTTACATCACTCTGATAAAATTTAACACGTAGTATCAGTTTTCCAGATGCTGATTGTGTTTGATGAAATCAAGTATCTAACAATAGGCTGGGTCTCAGAGGCATGAAATACCTATCTAGCTCAGGAAGAAATAAGCCTAGTTCTCTCTGAGTGACCCCAAAGTGCCCCTTATTTTCTTTGCACACAACAGAACTGTGATTCTTGCCAGCCTCTGCAAAGCAGTGGGAGTAAAACATGACTAATTGGCCAGTAGAAGAATAATAGAGAAATCAAGAACAAGTTTATGCCATTTATAATTGTTGTGATTTCAGCTTAGCACTGTTTCACAGAATCTAAGTTGACATAAAACTGTTCTCACATTTTCTTGATATCTGAAGAAAGAAAAACTATTCCACAATGCCTGGTTTATTTTTTTATAAAGCATCCTCTTCCCCACAGTTTCTGATCATGCAGAGCAGCAATTGGCCAGCACTATTCAAAATAGGAGGTACAGAACAGTCTAGGCTATCGAATTTTTACTTCTACTGATGAATGTTTACTCTCATGACTATTTTATTTCAATGGAAAACTTTCTATTGACTTCACTTGTCTTTGAAACAGAATTGTGTACCTTAGAGAATACCCCACCATGCTGATTAATAATTAAATGAATCCATACAGTACTTATTCACTGACAGCTCTTTATTTGGAGGTCCAGAGGCATCAATAATGAAAACTCCTCTGTAGTACTGGCAAAGCTGTCAGCAGCAGATGTTGAAGATTAGGCAGCCATGAGGAAAGAAATAAATATAATATAGGATGGTTTACATATCAACTGTATGTAGGTCTATCAATAGTCAGGGGAACTACCTCTCCCTAACCTTTACATCTCTCAGCATTCACCACAGAAAACAGCAGCCAACTATCTTCATCAACATGGGTGAATGCAGATGTCAGAACTGGCCAGAGCAATCCCTGGCTACACAGCACAGCCCAGAAACTCTGACTTCCCGGTAACAAACTAAACTGGAGTCAACCGATTTCAAAACATCCCCAAGGGAAGCAACAGAACAGCCTGAAATAGCAGCTATTCACCAGTTCAGCTCCAGGATTCTACAACCTTCTACGGAAACCATCTCTACACAACCATCTCAGTTACTGAACCACAGGCATTAAGACAGATTCAATATCTACATTTCTGAAAAATGGAATAAAGAAAGTAATTAACTTATTAACTTCTCATAGCTAAACATTCTTCATCATTCTAGGTAGATTTTACTATTTGAGGACAAATATATCAGAGGAAAAAAAGAGATGTGTCTAACTATTTTACATCTTGTTCACTAATAAATATTTAAACAAAATATACAGGGCAGACTCCTCTCCCCAACAGTTTGAAGAGTTTGTTCATGCAGGATTGTACCCTGATGCACACAAACCAACTCAGGAATCTTCCAGACTTCCTCACCATCACTCTGCTCTTCCAAAAACTAGACTTTGAGTTGTAATAGTTGTTATTTCTGAAACTGCATAAAACTGTCTTCACATGGTTCCCTAAACTGTTTATTTTTCTTAATTTAAAAATCTTAGCTTCCTTTAACAAGGTGAAAACAAAGATGACAAGGAAACAGAAAAGACAACTCAATACATGTAAGAATAAGCACTGCTCACAGGCAAGCTACCTCACCAAGGTGGATTAAGGTGAAAGTCCACTGAAGTCCACGCTCCTCAGGCTCCATCTCCCATCTGTCTTGCAGATTATATTCCTGTAACTCTGGGTTCCTCTTTCCTGAGCACTGCAAACCCACCATGCTTCCAAAAGCCCTGTCTCTACCTTGCTTTTGTACCCCTTCCTCTGAGCAATTCGCTTTCTACTAAAATACTGCAAAGCCAAAGTGAAGTGTTTCCAACAAGAACAGTCTCTCAAAGGTTAACAGCAGCATTTACTGCTCAACCCTGACCTCCATTTTATGGCAGTCCTGAACGTACACACTGAATGACTTCTGCCACAGCCGTGACTAAACCTTCTGTACACAAGGCAAGGCTGACATGGCAGTGACAACACCTAGCACACCTACTATGTGACCCAGATCAAGGACCTTTGAACAAGTTAGAAAATATTCTAGGTTCATTCATTTCCTCATCACTCTCCTTGATCGCCATTGGTGTCTTCTCACATGCTAAATACATTCTCAATAGTGCCACAAAACCGTGCTGACAAAATTGCCCCACTCAAGCCTAAGGGCAAGGTGACTAAAATAAAGCTCCAACCTTATTCCTTCTCATTGTTCCAGATATACCATCCTTGTATAGTCCCTTCCAGCCTATCCCTTCCCCCTGCCCTATCCTCTTTGTTCCACCAAGTACATCACATCCTTTCATCCTGCTCCTCCTGCTTCCAAAAAGCCTTCAAATTGTATTAAACTCAGTACCTTCACAAGTCACTTGATTCAAAGAAGGCAGATTTCTGCAGAACTGTAAGCCTAAATAAGAATTCTGTTTGAGGTTTTCTGAATTCTGGAAAAAACACAGCTCCCTTTCCTTCTGGTCTCAAAATCTCAAACAGATCCTCCATGAAATGATTATTCCCAAAACTGCCCTCTTCAGTTTGTCCCATTTTTCTCCATGGCACCTGATGTTACATGCTAACACTGACTGCAAACTGGTTAACCATAAACTAAATGAAGTCTTCCAAAAACAACCTACCTTTTCTTTTTACAACATGGGGGCACTTGGGGCTTGGAAATTAAAAAAAAAAAAAAAAAAAAAAAGAAAGAGAAAAAGAGAGAAAAAAGGAAGATCCAGAGTAAAAACAACATGGAAGTGTTTGTGGATGGATGGAACACATTGAGCTTCATCTAAAAGAAATAATTCCCGAATCCTGAGTTATACCAAAGAACTGCAACTCCTGGCTAAAAAAACAAACAGACTCCTCTTCCATGCCTTTACCTTCTCTAATAAAGTAAGGTTACACAAGCATTCACCTTTTGATGCTTGGAAATCAGGATGAAAAGGTGGGACAAAGAGGCCAACATGTAATCTTTTATTCTCTAGCTGTATTACAAAAGCACCATCAGCACAAGCCACACTAACTGTGTAACATTTCATCAGTGAGTACAAACAAGAGGGAGACTTCCCTGAAGAGACAGACAGAAATGCAGAGTGCTATGACTAACTTCCAGCAGACCTTATGGAGGAGTCAAATATCCTCCAAATGCGTGATATCATCTATGCTTGTGCCTGGCATTGGACCTCAACACTGAGATGAAAAAAAAATTCTAACAAGGCCACATGTAATTATGCTCCATTTTTTTAATCAAAGATACTTCCAAAGGACAAAGCTTAACTGTGATGTTTTACCACTCAACTCCATGTGAGATATCAGGAAAAAAAAATCTGTCAAGACCACTAAAAGACACATCTGTTTGCTGAATACATTCCCCATCAGATTACCAAACACAAAGACGTGAACACTGTCAAACAGAAGGCGCTCACCTATTCCCAAAACCACGTGAGTGTTTTTCTGCCACGCCGCTTTCCCTACCGAATTTCCATGACATTTCCTGGTTCACCTCAGCCGTCCCAGGGAGCACCACTGCGGCACAGCAAATGCCATGAATTGCAAGAAGACATCTGATATCTGTGATATCACACGCTGGGATCCTGCCAGAGAACCTCAACATGCCAAAAGGATTTCGCAGAGGAAAGACAGAATTATAAAAGACTAGCTGAAGGCCCACTGTCAAACTGGATTTCTGTACTTCTTTCTTTAAACGCCCTACGTCCCAGGGTTTCCAGGAGCTTTATTAATTACTAAAATTGGAACTGCCCAAATAAAACAAAAGAGTGTCTTTCAGCTTGTTTAGAGTGTGCTTTAGACAACACTCCAGAGTCAGTCCCCCATCCTCTTGGGCTGTGTATTTTATACTAAATGGTACACCTCAAGAACATACTCCTCCATACTAAGAGTTTTCTATCTACACTTTCAGAACAGGAAACCAGAATTGCAAAGCCGTAAGATTTGACAGAAGTGATGAGAAAAGAATACTTTAACCATTATTTTTAAATAGCTGAATAAATTAAATACAGTAAGTCTGGAAATACACGTAAAGCACATACTGAATGGTCCTTTTAGCCTCAACAAAAGGAGAAACAAATACATGGCTGCTTTTAATTTTTGCTCAGCCATTTACCCTTAAGAGATCATTTTCAGGCAAGTCCAATGAACGGTCACATTAAGAAACTGTACATGATGCAACTACTTTCTACTGGTATATTATGTAAATGAGAATAATACTACCCCCTGTGTCCTCCCCTCCAAAAAAAAGAACATTTTGCCAAAATTCTCAGGAGTTTCTGCTTAGGAAAGAATTATATAGAAAAAAAATTAAGAATAAAGAAAAAGTCAAGGAAAAAAAATGTAAGTTAAGTGCAGAATCTGACAAAATAATTATATAAAATTAATATTATACCTACAAAAAAAAGGAGTATTTTGACCTAAAAGCACCTATATTTAATGCTGGCAGAATACCAGGTATTACTTTGCACAAAACGGACAAAACAAAAGAAGAGTAATAAAACAGTTTTGTAAATCAGACAAGGAACTAAAAACTATAGATACTCGAACTTCAACTATATGCTCAGCAGAAAGGCCATTTACAACGAAGTAGTAAAGGATGTAGAACCAAACCCTTTAAAAACAAATGTACAATAGTCATCAGTGAAGTTACTGAATGGCACTTAGATGCAGCTGATCACACAGCACTGGGGAAAAAAAGTCTTATCTTGTATCCTGCTTCTATCTTACAAGTAAATGGTTAAAATATTTACACTCAGCAGTCTGGGAGCTGCAGTTATTTTCTGTAGCAAGTGTATTTTATTGTGCAGGGGCATCAAACAGCACACAGGACCATCACCATGATGTACACACAGCACAAAGACCCCTGCACGTAACCTCCAGCTCAGGAGCTGTGTATACTTCAATACCCAGCATTGTACAAAGTCACTGAGAACCTCTAAATGTCTGCCCAGTTGTTTCAGTTTTGCTATAGGAGTACAAACCCACTACTGCTTTTTTTATTTTCCATGAAAAAGCCTCTAACTGTTTTCATACTGATCTTCAGTTCTTTCAACAACTCTACGCCAAATAACACTATTCTAAGAAAGAAAATGAAGTTAAACAAAAATCTAAACTAACTAAGGAACGTTCTTCAATTATGTAATAATCCAGTTAGAGTGTTAACTAATGATTCACTGGTGAGGTGAAGTGCTTAGTATCCAGAATAAGGCACAAGACTGAAGGAGTTTTTCGGGAAAATACAAAACATTACACCAATTAACCAGTTCATATTTTGAAAGCGTAAGTTGCTATGTTTAGTGGGTTTCTTTAATCAACCTGCTACCAAAGTAAGGCCACTGGAAAAAGGGGCAGCCAGCCTCTCATACTGCCCAAATAAAAAAAGAAATAGACTTCTTTTCTTTATAGTTGTACCAAGTTTGTTAAAGCCAGCCAGTTACGTAACACTTACTTTGACTTATGACCTATTTGCTCACTGCTCATACAAAAATCATCATATATGATGCTCTGGCCATCCATTATGCACTAGAAATACAGTTTATTTTTTGCAGTGTTTTTATTTGTTTCCCTTAGTTTAGAACTACAGTTTAAAACAGTGGATCACCTAAAATTAACACTATACAGGTATGGTCTGAGAACATGCAAAATTAAAATGGCACGCTCTTCAAGAACAGCGTGCACAGAATACTTCAAAATATTAAAGAAAAATTAACCCTAGCTCCATTTTCCAGCTCTCCAGTATTTACATCAGGAAGTGACTAAAAAAAAAAAAAAAA